>NW_026890414.1:27500-248152 GCF_963514075.1 Conger conger
ACAGGCAGCCAGTTAGCTCCGGGCGGCCGCCCCGAGCACGGGGAGGTGTGACACTTGACGGTGGGCGCAACGGTGGCCCCGCGGCGAGGGAAAAAGGTCCCGGCCGGTTGCCTGCAACTGGTCACCCGCGAAAGTTTCGGCGCCCCCCCATCTCCTGGGCGGCCTCGTAGCCCCTCCCGACCCGGCCAGCTGCTTGTGGCTTGTGTCAGCCAGCCCCCTCTGGTGAGTGTAGCACACCAAAGTGGGGTTTTCCTTGAGCTCCAGCCGACTGAGCCAGGGCGGAACTGGTCACCCCTGCAGCACTTTGAAAACTTTCCCCGAGCTTTCACGTGCCTCTGGTCACCCGCCCCTCTCTGGGACTCTGGGACTCTGGGACTTTTTGGCACCCGAGCACCCCTCCGTCTCGGGTGTGCTTACCGGCCGGTCAGGCGCCCACCCGGCACTTTGAAAACTTTCACATGCCTCTGGTCACCCGCCCCTCTCTGGGACTTTGGAAGTCTCCCCGCTCCTTTATTCCCGCCGGCAACTGGTCACCCCCGGTGCGATTAGCTACTCTTCAACTGGTCACCCCCGCGGCGATAATCTATTATGTGTATGCCCATTTGCCAGAAATCACATTCAGAGCTTGTGAAATCCCCAAAATGACGATTTCAAACTTTGGCACTCTAAGTTTCATAGTTGGTGAAAATGAGCATATCTTGAAGAGAGAGTACACTAGCTGCTTCCAAATGAAATATGTATGATGGTGAATGGTTCCAAATCATATATTCAAACGGTAGCCATGTGCTCCTTTAGGAGCTTTAGATATAGGCTTAATGAAAACTTTAACTTTTCCCGCATTTAGGAACAAAGTTTTTCAAAGTGCGCATTTCTTGAAAGTCAACACTCAAATTTCATCCAAAAGGAAAAGGTTTGATGGTGGGGCAATAATCTATCAGGGGTATGACCATTTGCCAGAAACCGCATTCAGAGCTTGTGAAATCCTCAAAATGACGATTTCAAGCTTTGGCACTCTAAGATTCATAGTTGGTGAAAATGAACATATCTTGAAGAGAGAGTTCACTAGCTGCTTCCAAATGAAATATGTTTGATGGTGAATGGTTCCAAATCATATATTCAAAAGGTAGCCATGTGCTCCTTTAGGAGCTTTAGATATAGGCTTTATGAAAACTTTAACTTTTCCCGCATTCAGGAACAAAGTTTTTCAAAGTACGCATTTCTTGAAAGTCAAGACTCAAATTTCATCCAAAAGGAAAAGGTTCGATGGTGGGGCGATAATCTATTATGTGTATGCCCATTTGCCAGAAACCGCATTCAGAGCTTGTGAAATCCCGAAAATGACGATTTCATGCTGTGGCTGTCCAATTTATATAGTTGGTGGAAATGAGCATATCTTGAAGAGAGAGTACACTAGCTGCTTCCAAATGAAATATGTATGATGATGAATGGTTCCATATCATATATTCAAAAGGTAGCCATGTGCTCCTTTAGGAGCTTTAGATATAGGCTTTATAAAAACTTTAACTTTTCCCGCATTCAGGAACAAAGTTTTTCTAAGTCGGCATTTCTTGAAAGTCAACACTCAAATTTCATCCAAAAAGAAAAGGTTTGATGGTGGGGCAATAATCTATCAGGTGTATGCCCATTTGCCAGAAACCGCATTCAGAGCTTGTGAAATCCCCAAAATAACGATTTCAAGCTTTGGCACACTAAGTTTCATAGTTGGTGAAAATGAGCATATCTTGAAGAGAGAGTTCACCAGCAGCTTCCAAATGAAATATGTATGATGGTGAATGGTTCCATATCATATAGGCTTTATAAAAACTTTAACTTTTCCCGCATTCAGGAACCAATTTTTTCAAAGTGCGCATTTCTTGGTGAAAATGAATATGTATGATGGTGAATGGTTCCAAATCATATATTCAAACGGTAGCCATGTGCTCCTTTAGGAGCTTTAGATATAGGCTTAATGAAAACTTTAACTTTTCCCGCATTTAGGAACAAAGTTTTTCAAAGTACGCATTTCTTGAAAGTCAACACTCAAATTTCAACCAAAAGGAAAAGGTTTGATGGTGGGGCAATAATCTATCAGGGGTATGACCATTTGCCAGAAACCGCATTCAGAGCTTGTGAAATCCTCAAAATGACGATTTCAAGCTTTGGCACTCTAAGATTCATAGTTGGTGAAAATGAACATATCTTGAAGAGAGAGTTCACTAGCTGCTTCCAAATGAAATATGTTTGATGGTGAATGGTTCCAAATCGTATATTCAAAAGGTAGCCATGTGCTCCTTTAGGAGCTTTAGATATAGGCTTTATGAAAACTTTAACTTTTCCCGCATTCAGGAACAAAGTTTTTCAAAGTACGCATTTCTTGAAAGTCAAGACTCAAATTTCATCCAAAAGGAAAAGGTTCGATGGTGGGGCGATAATCTATTATGTGTATGCCCATTTGCCAGAAACCGCATTCAGAGCTTGTGAAATCCCCAAAATGACGATTTCAAGCTTTGGCACACTAAATTTCATAGTTGATGAAAATGAACATATCTTGAAGAGAGAGTTCACTAGCTGCTTCCAAATGAAATATGTTTGATGGTGAATGGTTCCAAATCGTATATTCAAAAGGTAGCCATGTGCTCCTTTAGGAGCTTTAGATATAGGCTTAATGAAAACTTTAACTTTTCCCGCATTCAGGAACAAAGTTTTTCAAAGTACGTATTTCTTGAAAGTCAAGACTCAAATTTCATCCAAAAGGAAAAGGTTCGATGGTGGGGCGATAATCTATTATGTGTATACCCATTTGCCAGAAACCGCATTCAGAGCTTGTGAAATCCCGAAAATGACGATTTCATGCTGTGGCTGTCCAATTTATATAGTTGGTGGAAATGAGCATATCTTGAAGAGAGAGTACACTAGCTGCTTCCAAATGAAATATGTATGATGGTGAATGGTTCCATATCATATATTCAAAAGGTAGCCATGTGCTCCTTTAGGAGCTTTAGATATAGGCTTTATAAAAACTTTAACTTTTCCCGCATTCAGGAACAAAGTTTTTCTAAGTCGGCATTTCTTGAAAGTCAACACTCAAATTTCATCCAAAAAGAAAAGGTTTGATGGTGGGGCAATAATCTATCAGGTGTATGCCCATTTGCCAGAAACCGCATTCAGAGCTTGTGAAATCCCCAAAATAACGATTTCAAGCTTTGGCACACTAAGTTTCATAGTTGGTGAAAATGAGCATATCTTGAAGAGAGAGTTCACTAGCAGCTTCCAAATGAAATATGTATGATGGTGAATGGTTCCATATCATATAGGCTTTATAAAAACTTTAACTTTTCCCGCATTCAGGAACGAATTTTTTCAAAGTGCGCATTTCTTGGTGAAAATGAATATATATGATGGTGAATGGTTCCAAATCATATATTCAAACGGTAGCCATGTGCTCCTTTAGGAGCTTTAGATATAGGCTTAATGAAAACTTTAACTTTTCCCGCATTTAGGAACAAAGTTTTTCAAAGTGCGCATTTCTTGAAAGTCAACACTCAAATTTCATCCAAAAGGAAAAGGTTTGATGGTGGGGCAATAATCTATCAGGGGTATGACCATTTGCCAGAAACCGCATTCAGAGCTTGTGAAATCCTCAAAATGACGATTTCAAGCTTTGGCACTCTAAGATTCATAGTTGGTGAAAATGAACATATCTTGAAGAGAGAGTTCACTAGCTGCTTCCAAATGAAATATGTTTGATGGTGAATGGTTCCAAATCATATATTCAAAAGGTAGCCATGTGCTCCTTTAGGAGCTTTAGATATAGGCTTAATGAAAACTTTAACTTTTCCCGCATTCAGGAACAAAGTTTTTCAAAGTACGCATTTCTTGAAAGTCAAGACTCAAATTTCATCCAAAAGGAAAAGGTTCGATGGTGGGGCGATAATCTATTATGTGTATGCCCATTTGCCAGAAACCGCATTCAGAGCTTGTGAAATCCCGAAAATGACGATTTCATGCTGTGGCTGTCCAATTTATATAGTTGGTGGAAATGAGCATATCTTGAAGGGAGAGTACACTAGCTGCTTCCAAATGAAATATGTATGATGGTGAATGGTTCCATATCATATATTCAAAAGGTAGCCATGTGCTCCTTTAGGAGCTTTAGATATAGGCTTTATAAAAACTTTAACTTTTCCCGCATTCAGGAACAAATTTTTTCTAAGTCGGCATTTCTTGAAAGTCAACACTCAAATTTCATCCAAAAAGAAAAGGTTTGATGGTGGGGCAATAATCTATCAGGTGTATGCCCATTTGCCAGAAACCGCATTCAGAGCTTGTGAAATCCCCAAAATAACGATTTCAAGCTTTGGCACACTAAGTTTCATAGTTGGTGAAAATGAGCATATCTTGAAGAGAGAGTTCACTAGCAGCTTCCAAATGAAATATGTATGATGGTGAATGGTTCCATATCATATAGGCTTTATAAAAACTTTAACTTTTCCCGCATTCAGGAACCAATTTTTTCAAAGTGCGCATTTCTTGGTGAAAATGAATATGTATGATGGTGAATGGTTCCAAATCATATATTCAAACGGTAGCCATGTGCTCCTTTAGGAGCTTTAGATATAGGCTTAATGAAAACTTTAACTTTTCCCGCATTTAGGAACAAAGTTTTTCAAAGTGCGCATTTCTTGAAAGTCAACACTCAAATTTCATCCAAAAGGAAAAGGTTTGATGGTGGGGCAATAATCTATCAGGGGTATGACCATTTGCCAGAAACCGCATTCAGAGCTTGTGAAATCCTTCTAATGACGATTTCAAGCTTTGGCATTCTAAGATTCATAGTTGGTGAAAATGAACATATCTTGAAGAGAGAGTTCACTAGCTGCTTCCAAATGAAATATGTTTGATGGTGAATGGTTCCAAATCATATATTCAAAAGGTAGCCATGTGCTCCTTTAGGAGCTTTAGATATAGGCTTAATGAAAACTTTAACTTTTCCCGCATTCAGGAACAAAGTTTTTCAAAGTACGTATTTCGTGAAAGTCAAGACTCAAATTTCATCCAAAAGGAAAAGGTTTGATGGTGGGGCGATAATCTATTATGTGTATGCCCATTTGCCAGAAACCGCATTCAGAGCTTGTGAAATCCCCAAAATGACGATTTCAAGCTTTGGCACACTAAGTTTCATAGTTGGTGAAAATGAACATATCTTGAAGAGAGAGTTCACTAGCTGCTTCCAAATGAAATATGTTTGATGGTGAATGGTTCCAAATCGTATATTCAAATGGTAGCCATGTGCTCCTTTAGGAGCTTTCGATATAGGCTTAATGAAAACTTTAACTTTTCCCGCATTTAGGAACAAAGTTTTTCAAAGTGCGCATTTCTTGAAAGTCAACACTCAAATTTCATCCAAAAGGAAAAGGTTTGATGGTGGGGCAATAATCTATCAGGGGTATGACCATTTGCCAGAAACCGCATTCAGAGCTTGTGAAATCCCCAAAATGACGATTTCAAGCTTTGGCACACTAAGTTTCATAGTTGGTGAAAATGAACATATCTTGAAGAGAGAGTTCACTAGCTGCTTCCAAATGAAATATGTTTGATGGTGAATGGTTCCATATTATATAGGCTTCATAAAAACTTTTACTTTTCCCGCATTCAGGAACAAAGTTTTTCAAAGTGCGCATTTCTTGAAAGTCAACACTCAAATTTCATCCAAAAGGAAAAGGTTTGATGGTGGGGCGATAATCTATCAGGTGTATGCCCATTTGCCAGAAACCGCATTCAGAGCTTGTGAAATCCCCAAAATGACGATTTCAAGCTTTGGCACTCTAAAATTCATAGTTGGTGAAAATGAACATATCTTGAAGAGAGAGTTCACTAGCTGCTTCCAAATGAAATATGTATGATGGTGAAAGGTTCCATATCATATAGGCTTTATAAAAACTTTAACTTTTCCCGCATTCAGGAACAAAGTTTTTCAAAGTGCGCATTTCTTGGTGAAAATGAATATGTATGATGGTGAATGGTTCCAAATCATATATTCAAAAGGTAGCCATGTGCTCCTTTAGGAGCTTTAGATATTGGCTTAATGAAAACTTTAACTTTTCCCGCATTTAGGAACAAAGTTTTTCAAAGTGCGCATTTCTTGAAAGTCAACACTCAAATTTAATCCAAAAGGAAAAGGTTTGATGGTGGGGCAATAATCTATCAGGTGTATGACCATTGGCCAGAAACCGCAATCAGAGCTTGTGAAATCCTCAAAATGACGATTTCAAGCTTTGGCACTCAAAGATTCATAGTTGGTGAAAATGAACATATCTTGAAAAGAGAGTTCACTAGCTGCTTCCAAATGAAATATGTTTGATGGTGAATGGTTCCATATCATATAGGTTTCATAAAAACTTTAACTTTTCCCGCATTCAGGAACAAAGTTTTTCAAAGTGCGCATTTCTTGAAAGTCAACACTCAAATTTCATCCAAAAGGAAAAGGTTTGATGGTGGGGCGATAATCTATCAGGTGTATGCCCATTTGCCAGAAACCGCATTCAGAGCTTGTGAAATCCCCAAAATGACGATTTCAAGCTTTGGCACTCTAAAATTCATAGTTGGTGAAAATGAAAATATCTTGAAGAGAGAGTTCACTAGCTGCTTCCAAATGAAATATGTATGATGGTGAATGGTTCCATATCATATAGGCTTTATAAAAACTTTAACTTTTCCCGCATTCAGGAACAAAGTTTTTCAAAGTGCGCATTTCTTGGTGAAAATGAATATGTATGATGGTGAATGGTTCCAAATCATATATTCAAAAGGTAGCCATGTGCTCCTTTAGGAGCTTTAGATATAGGCTTTATGAAAACTTTAACTTTTCCCGCATTTAGGAACAAAGTTTTTCAAAGTGCGCATTTCTTGAAAGTCAACACTCAAATTTCATCCAAAAGGAAAAGGTTCGATGGTGGGGCGATAATCTATTATGTGTATGCCCATTTGCCAGAAAAAGCATTCAGAGCTTGTGAAATCCCCAAAATAACGATTTCAAGCTTTGGCACACTAAGTTTCATAGTGGGTGAAAATGAGCATATCTTGAAAAGAGAGTTCACTAGCTGCTTCCAAATGAAATATGTTTAATGGTGAATGGTTCCAAATCATATATTCAAAAGGTAGCCATGTGCTCCTTTAGGAGCTTTAGATATAGGTTTTATGAAAACTTTAACTTTTCCCGCATTCAGGAACAAAGTTTTTCAAAGTGCGCATTTCTTGAAAGTCAATACTCAAATTTCATCCAAAAGGAAAAGGTTCGATGGTGGGGCGATAATCTATCAGATGTTTGCCCATTTGCCAGAAACCGCATTCAGAGCAGTGAAATCCCGAAAATGATGATTTCAAGCTTTGGCACTCTAAGTTTCATAGTTGGTGAAAATGAACATATCTTGAAGAGAGATTTCACTAGCTGCTTCCAAATGAAATATGTTTGATAGTGAATGGTTCCAAACCATATATTCAAAAGGTTGCCATGTGCTCCTTTAGGAGCTTTAGATATAGGCTTTATGAAAACTTTAACTTTTCCCGCATTCAGGAACAAAGTTTTTCAAAGTGCGCATTTCTTGAAAGTCAATACTCAAATTTCATCCAAAAGGAAAAGGTTTGATGGTGGGCCGATAATCTATCAGGTGTATGCCCATTTGCCAGAAACCGCATTCAGAGCTTGTGAAATCCCCAAAATGACGATTTCAAGCTTTGGCATTCTAAGATTCATAGTTGGTGAAAATGAACATATCTTGAAGAGAGAGTTCACTAGCTGCTTCCAAATGAAATATGTTTGATGGTGAATGGTTCCAAATCATATATTCAAAAGGTAGCCATGTGCTCCTTTAGGAGCTTTAGATATAGGCTTTATGAAAACTTTAACTTTTCCCGCATTCAGGAACAAAGTTTTTCAAAGTACGCATTTCTTGAAAGTCAAGACTCAAATTTCATCCAAAAGGAAAAGGTTCGATGGTGGGGCGATAATCTATTATGTGTATGCCCATTTGCCAGAAACCGCATTCTGAGCTTGTGAAATCCCCAAAATAACGATTTCAAGCTTTGGCACACTAAATTTCATAGTTGATGAAAATGAACATATCTTGAAGAGAGAGTTCACTAGCTGCTTCCAAATGAAATATGTTTGATGGTGAATGGTTCCAAATCGTATATTCAAAAGGTAGCCATGTGCTCCTTTAGGAGCTTTAGATATAGGCTTAATGAAAACTTTAACTTTTCCCGCATTCAGGAACAAAGTTTTTCAAAGTACGTATTTCGTGAAAGTCAAGACTCAAATTTCATCCAAAAGGAGAAGGTTTGATGGTGGGGCGATAATCTATTATGTGTATGCCCATTTGCCAGAAACCGCATTCAGAGCTTGTGAAATCCCCAAAATGACGATTTCAAGCTTTGGCACACTAAGTTTCATAGTTGGTGAAAATGAACATATCTTGAAGAGAGAGTTCACTAGCTGCTTCCAAATGAAATATGTTTGATGGTGAATGGTTCCAAATCGTATATTCAAATGGTAGCCATGTGCTCCTTTAGGAGCTTTCGATATAGGCTTAATGAAAACTTTAACTTTTCCCGCATTTAGGAACAAAGTTTTTCAAAGTGCGCATTTCTTGAAAGTCAACACTCAAATTTCATCCAAAAGGAAAAGGTTTGATGGTGGGGCAATAATCTATCAGGGGTATGACCATTTGCCAGAAACCGCATTCAGAGCTTGTGAAATCCCCAAAATGACGATTTCAAGCTTTGGCACACTAAGTTTCATAGTTGGTGAAAATGAACATATCTTGAAGAGAGAGTTCACTAGCTGCTTCCAAATGAAATATGTTTGATGGTGAATGGTTCCATATTATATAGGCTTCATAAAAACTTTAACTTTTCCCGCATTCAGGAACAAAGTTTTTCAAAGTGCGCATTTCTTGAAAGTCAACACTCAAATTTCATCCAAAAGGAAAAGGTTTGATGGTGGGGCGATAATCTATCAGGTGTATGCCCATTTGCCAGAAACCGCATTCAGAGCTTGTGAAATCCCCAAAATGACGATTTCAAGCTTTGGCACTCTAAAATTCATAGTTGGTGAAAATGAACATATCTTGAAGAGAGAGTTCACTAGCTGCTTCCAAATGAAATATGTATGATGGTGAAAGGTTCCATATCATATAGGCTTTATAAAAACTTTAACTTTTGCCGCATTCAGGAACAAAGTTTTTCAAAGTGCGCATTTCTTGGTGAAAATGAATATGTATGATGGTGAATGGTTCCAAATCATATATTCAAAAGGTAGCCATGTGCTCCTTTAGGAGCTTTAGATATTGGCTTAATGAAAACTTTAACTTTTCCCGCATTTAGGAACAAAGTTTTTCAAAGTGCGCATTTCTTGAAAGTCAACACTCAAATTTAATCCAAAAGGAAAAGGTTTGATGGTGGGGCAATAATCTATCAGGTGTATGACCATTGGCCAGAAACCGCATTCAGAGCTTGTGAAATCCTCAAAATGACGATTTCAAGCTTTGGCACTCAAAGATTCATAGTTGGTGAAAATGAACATATCTTGAAAAGAGAGTTCACTAGCTGCTTCCAAATGAAATATGTTTGATGGTGAATGGTTCCATATCATATAGGTTTCATAAAAACTTTAACTTTTCCCGCATTCAGGAACAAAGTTTTTCAAAGTGCGCATTTCTTGAAAGTCAACACTCAAATTTCATCCAAAAGGAAAAGGTTTGATGGTGGGGCGATAATCTATCAGGTGTATGCCCATTTGCCAGAAACCGCATTCAGAGCTTGTGAAATCCCCAAAATGACGATTTCAAGCTTTGGCACTCTAAAATTCATAGTTGGTGAAAATGAAAATATCTTGAAGAGAGAGTTCACTAGCTGCTTCCAAATGAAATATGTATGATGGTGAATGGTTCCATATCATATAGGCTTTATAAAAACTTTAACTTTTCCCGCATTTAGGAACAAAGTTTTTCAAAGTGCGCATTTCTTGAAAGTCAACACTCAAATTTCATCCAAAAGGAAAAGGTTCGATGGTGGGGCGATAATCTATTATGTGTATGCCCATTTGAAAGAAAAAGCATTCAGAGCTTGTGAAATCCCCAAAATAACGATTTCAAGCTTTGGCACACTAAGTTTCATAGTGGGTGAAAATGAGCATATCTTGAAAAGAGAGTTCACTAGCTGCTTCCAAATGAAATATGTTTAATGGTGAATGGTTCCAAATCATATATTCAAAAGGTAGCCATGTGCTCCTTTAGGAGCTTTAGATATAGGTTTTATGAAAACTTTAACTTTTCCCGCATTCAGGAACAAAGTTTTTCAAAGTGCGCATTTCTTGAAAGTCAATACTCAAATTTCATCCAAAAGGAAAAGGTTCGATGGTGGGGCGATAATCTATCAGATTTTTGCCCATTTGCCAGAAACCGCATTCAGAGCAGTGAAATCCCGAAAATGATGATTTCAAGCTTTGGCACTCTAAGTTTCATAGTTGGTGAAAATGAACATATCTTGAAGAGAGATTTCACTAGCTGCTTCCAAATGAAATATGTTTGATAGTGAATGGTTCCAAACCATATATTCAAAAGGTTGCCATGTGCTCCTTTAGGAGCTTTAGATATAGGCTTTATGAAAACTTTAACTTTTCCCGCATTCAGGAACAAAGTTTTTCAAAGTGCGCATTTCTTGAAAGTCAATACTCAAATTTCATCCAAAAGGAAAAGGTTTGATGGTGGGCCGATAATCTATCAGGTGTATGCCCATTTGCCAGAAACCGCATTCAGAGCTTGTGAAATCCCCAAAATGACGATTTCAAGCTGTGGCACTCCAATTTACATAGTTGGTGGAAATGAGCATATATTGAAGAGAGAGTACACTAGCTGCTTCCAAATGAAATATGTATGATGGTGAATGGTTCCATATCATATATTCAAAAGGTAGCCAGCCATGTGCTCCTTTAGGAGTTTTAGATATAGGCTTTATAAAAACTTTAACTTTTCCCGCAGTCAGGAACAAAGTTTTTCAAAGTGCGCATTTCTTGAAAGTCAACACTCAAATTTCATCCAAAAGGAAAAGGTTTGATGGTGGGGCGATAATCTATCAGGGGTATGACCATTTGCCAGAAACCGCATTCAGAGCTTGTGAAATCCCCAAAATAACGATTTCAAGCTTTGGCACACTAAGTTTCATAGTTGGTGAAAATGAACATATCTTGAAGAGAGAGTTCACTAGCTGCTTCCAAATGAAATATGTTTGATGGTGAATGGTTCCAAATCATATATTCAAAAGGTAGCCATGTGCTTTTTTAGGAGCTTTAGATATAGGCTTGATAAAAACTTTAACTTTTCCCGCATTCAGGAACAAAGTTTTTCTAAGTCGGCATTTCTTGAAAGTCAACACTCAAATTTCATCCAAAAGGAAATGGTTTGATGGTGGGGCAATAATCTATGAGGTGTATGACCATTTGCCAGAAACCGCATTCAGAGCTTGTGAAATCCCCAAAATGACGATTTCAAGCTGTGGCACTCCAATTTACATAGTTGGTGGAAATGAGCATATCTTGAAGAGAGAGTACACTAGCTGCTTCCAAATTAAATATGTAAGATGGTGAATGGTTCCATATCATATATTCAAAAGGTAGCCATGTGCTCCTTTAGGAGCTTTAGATATAGGCTTTATGAAAACTTTAACTTTTCCCGCATTCAGGAACAAAGTTTTTCAAAGTACGCATTTCTTGAAAGTCAAGACTCAAATTTCATCCAAAAGGAAAAGGTTCGATGGTGGGGCGATAATCTATTATGTGTATGCCCATTTGCCAGAAACCGCATTCAGAGCTTGTGAAATCCCCAAAATGACGATTTCAAGCTTTGGCACTCTAAGATTCATAGTTGATGAAAATGAACATATCTTGAAGAGAGAGTTCACAAGCTGCTTCCAAATGAAATATGTTTGATGGTGAATGGTTCCATATCATATATTCAAAAGGTAGCCATGTGCTCCTTTAGGAGCTTTAGATATAGGCTTTATGAAAACTTTAACTTTTTCCGCATTCAGGAACAAAGTTTTTCAAAGTACGCATTTCTTGAAAGTCAAGACTCAAATTTCATCCAAAAGGAAAAAGTTCGATGGTGGGGCGATAATCTATTATGTGTATGCCCATTTGCCAGACACCGCATTCAGAGCTTGTGAAATCCCCAAAATAACGATTTCAAGCTTTGGCACACTAAGTTTCATAGTGGGTGAAAATGAGCATATCTTGAAGAGAGAGTTCACTAGCTGCTTCCAAATGAAATATGTTTGATGGTGAATGGTTCCATATCATATATTCAAAAGGTAGCCATGTGCTCCTTTAGGAGCTTTAGATATAGGCTTGATAAAAACTTTAAATTTTCCGGCATTCAGGAACAAAGTTTTTCAAAGTGCGCATTTCTTGAAAGTCAAGACTCAAATTTAATCCAAAAGGAAAAGGTTCGATGGTGGGGTGATAATCTATTATGTGTATGCCCATTGGCCAGAAAAAGCATTCAGAGCTTGTGAAATCCCCAAAATAACGATTTCAAGCTTTGGCACACTAAGTTTCATAGTGGGTGAAAATGAGCATATCTTGAAAAGAGAGTACACTAGCTGCTTCCAAATGAAATATGTATGATGGTGAATGGTTCCATATCATATATTCAAAAGGTAGCCATGTGCTCCTTTAGGAGCTTTAGATATAGGCTTTATGAAAACTTTAACTTTTCCCGCATTCAGGAACAAAGTTTTTCTAAGTCGGCATTTCTTGAAAGTCAACACTCAAATTTCATCCAAAAGGAAAAGGTTTGATGGTGGGGCAATAATCTATCAGGTGTATGCCCATTTGCCAGAAACCGCATTCAGAGCTTGTGAAATCCTCAAAATGACGATTTCAAGCTTTGGCACTCTAAGATTCATAGTTGGTGAAAATGAACATATCTTGAAGAGAGAGTAGACTAGCTGCTTCCAAATGAAATATGTTTGATGGTGAATGGTTCCATATCATATATTCAAAAGGTAGCCATGTGCTCCTTTAGGAGCTTTAGATATAGGCTTGATAAAAACTTTAACTTTTCCCGCATTCAGGAACAAAGTTTTTCAAAGTGCGCATTTCTTGTAAGTCAACACTCAAATTTCATCCAAAAGGAAAAGGTTCGATGGTGGGGCGATAATCTATTATGTGTATGCCCATTTGCCAGAAACCGCATTCAGAGCTTGTGAAATCCCCAAAATAACGATTTCAAGCTTTGGCACACTAAGTTTCATAGTTGGTGAAAATGAACATATCTTGAAGAGATAGTTCACTAGCTGCTTCCAAATGAAATATGTTTGATGGTGAATGGTTCCAAATCATATATTCAAAAGGTAGCCATGTGCTTTTTTAGGAGCTTTAGATATAGGCTTGAGAAAAACATTAACTTTTCCCGCATTCAGGAACAAAGTTTTTCTAAGTCGGCATTTCTTGAAAGTCAACACTCAAATTTCATCCAAAAGGAAATGGTTTGATGGTGGGGCAATAATCTATCAGGTGTATGGCCATTTGCCAGAAACCGCATTCAGAGCTTGTGAAATCCCCAAAATGACGATTTCAAGCTGTGGCACTCCAATTTACATAGTTGGTGGAAATGAGCATATCTTGAAGAGAGAGTACACTAGCTGCTTCCAAATTAAATATGTAAGATGGTGAATGGTTCCATATCATATATTCAAAAGGTAGCCATGTGCTCCTTTAGGAGCTTTAGATATAGGCTTTATGAAAACTTTAACTTTTCCCGCATTCAGGAACAAAGTTTTTCAAAGTACGCATTTCTTGAAAGTCAAGACTCAAATTTCATCCAAAAGGAAAAGGTTCGATGGTAGGGCGATAATCTATTATGTGTATGCCCATTTGCCAGAAACCGCATTCAGAGCTTGTGAAATCCCCAAAATGACGATTTCAAGCTTTGGCACTCTAAGATTCATAGTTGATGAAAATGAACATATCTTGAAGAGAGAGTTCACAAGCTGCTTCCAAATGAAATATGTTTGATGGTGAATGGTTCCATATCATATATTCAAAAGGTAGCCATGTGCTCCTTTAGGAGCTTTAGATATAGGCTTTATGAAAACTTTAACTTTTCCCGCATTCAGGAACAAAGTTTTTCAAAGTACGCATTTCTTGAAAGTCAAGACTCAAATTTCATCCAAAAGGAAAAAGTTCGATGGTGGGGCGATAATCTATTATGTGTATGCCCATTTGCCAGACACCGCATTAAGAGCTTGTGAAATCCCCAAAATAACGATTTCAAGCTTTGGCACACTAAGTTTCATAGTGGGTGAAAATGAGCATATCTTGAAGAGAGAGTTCACTAGCTGCTTCCAAATGAAATATGTTTGATGGTGAATGGTTCCATATCATATATTCAAAAGGTAGCCATGTGCTTTTTTAGGAGCTTTAGATATAGGCTTGATAAAAACTTTAAATTTTCCGGCATTCAGGAACAAAGTTTTTCAAAGTGCGCATTTCTTGAAAGTCAAGACTCAAATTTCATCCAAAAGGAAAAGGTTCGATGGTGGGGTGATAATCTATTATGTGTATGCCCATTGGCCAGAAAAAGCATTCAGAGCTTGTGAAATCCCCAAAATAACGATTTCAAGCTTTGGCACACTAAGTTTCATAGTGGGTGAAAATGAGCATATCTTGAAAAGAGAGTACACTAGCTGCTTCCAAATGAAATATGTATGATGGTGAATGGTTCCATATCATATATTCAAAAGGTAGCCATGTGCTCCTTTAGGAGCTTTAGATATAGGCTTTATGAAAACTTTAACTTTTCCCGCATTCAGGAACAAAGTTTTTCTAAGTCGGCATTTCTTGAAAGTCAACACTCAAATTTCATCCAAAAGGAAAAGGTTTGATGGTGGGGCAATAATCTATCAGGTGTATGCCCATTTGCCAGAAACCGCATTCAGAGCTTGTGAAATCCTCAAAATGACGATTTCAAGCTTTGGCACTCTAAGATTCATAGTTGGTGAAAATGAACATATCTTGAAGAGAGAGTAGACTAGCTGCTTCCAAATGAAATATGTTTGATGGTGAATGGTTCCATATCATATATTCAAAAGGTAGCCATGTGCTCCTTTAGGAGCTTTAGATATAGGCTTGATAAAAACTTTAACTTTTCCCGCATTCAGGAACAAAGTTTTTCAAAGTGCGCATTTCTTGTAAGTCAACACTCAAATTTCATCCAAAAGGAAAAGGTTCGATGGTGGGGCGATAATCTATTATGTGTATGCCCATTTGCCAGACACCGCATTAAGAGCTTGTGAAATCCCCAAAATAACGATTTCAAGCTTTGGCACACTAAGTTTCATAGTGGGTGAAAATGAGCATATCTTGAAGAGAGAGTTCACTAGCTGCTTCCAAATGAAATATGTTTGATGGTGAATGGTTCCATATCATATATTCAAAAGGTAGCCATGTGCTTTTTTAGGAGCTTTAGATATAGGCTTGATAAAAACTTTAAATTTTCCGGCATTCAGGAACAAAGTTTTTCAAAGTGCGCATTTCTTGAAAGTCAAGACTCAAATTTCATCCAAAAGGAAAAGGTTCGATGGTGGGGTGATAATCTATTATGTGTATGCCCATTGGCCAGAAAAAGCATTCAGAGCTTGTGAAATCCCCAAAATAACGATTTCAAGCTTTGGCACACTAAGTTTCATAGTGGGTGAAAATGAGCATATCTTGAAAAGAGAGTACACTAGCTGCTTCCAAATGAAATATGTATGATGGTGAATGGTTCCATATCATATATTCAAAAGGTAGCCATGTGCTCCTTTAGGAGCTTTAGATATAGGCTTTATGAAAACTTTAACTTTTCCCGCATTCAGGAACAAAGTTTTTCTAAGTCGGCATTTCTTGAAAGTCAACACTCAAATTTCATCCAAAAGGAAAAGGTTTGATGGTGGGGCAATAATCTATCAGGTGTATGCCCATTTGCCAGAAACCGCATTCAGAGCTTGTGAAATCCTCAAAATGACGATTTCAAGCTTTGGCACTCTAAGATTCATAGTTGGTGAAAATGAACATATCTTGAAGAGAGAGTAGACTAGCTGCTTCCAAATGAAATATGTTTGATGGTGAATGGTTCCATATCATATATTCAAAAGGTAGCCATGTGCTCCTTTAGGAGCTTTAGATATAGGCTTGATAAAAACTTTAACTTTTCCCGCATTCAGGAACAAAGTTTTTCAAAGTGCGCATTTCTTGTAAGTCAACACTCAAATTTCATCCAAAAGGAAAAGGTTCGATGGTGGGGCGATAATCTATTATGTGTATGCCCATTTGCCAGAAACCGCATTCAGAGCTTGTGAAATCCCCAAAATAACGATTTCAAGCTTTGGCACACTAAGTTTCATAGTTGGTGAAAATGAACATATCTTGAAGAGATAGTTCACTAGCTGCTTCCAAATGAAATATGTTTGATGGTGAATGGTTCCAAATCATATATTCAAAAGGTAGCCATGTGCTTTTTTAGGAGCTTTATATATAGGCTTGATAAAAACATTAACTTTTCCCGCATTCAGGAACAAAGTTTTTCTAAGTCGGCATTTCTTGAAAGTCAAGACTCAAATTTCATCCAAAAGGAAAAGGTTCGATGGTGGGGCGATAATCTAGTATGTGTATGCCCATTTGCCAGAAACCGCATTCAGAGCAGTGAAATCCCAAAAATGACGATTTCAAGCTTTGGCACTCTAAGATTCATAGTTGGTGAAAATGAGCATATGTTAAAAAGAGAGTACACTAGCTGCTTCCAAATGAAATATGAATGATGGTGAATGGTTCCATATCATATATTCAAAAGGTGGCCATGTGCTCCTTTAGGAGCTTTAGATATAGGCTTTATAAAAACTTTAACTTTTCCCGCATTCAGGACCAAAGTTTTTCTAAGTCGGCATTTCTTGAAAGTCAACACTCAAATTTCATCCAAAAGGAAAAGGTTTGATGGTGGGGCAATAATCTATCAGGAGTATGCCCATTTGCCAGAAACCGCATTCAGAGCTTGTGAAATCCCCAAAATAACGATTTCAAGCTTTGGCACACTAAGTTTCATAGTGGGTGAAAATGAGCATATCTTGAAGAGAGAGTTCACTAGCTGCTTCCAAATGAAATATGTTTGATGGTGAATGGTTCCATATCATATATTCAAAAGGTAGCCATGTGCTCCTTTAGGAGCTTTAGATATAGGCTTGATAAAAACTTTAAATTTTCCGGCATTCAGGAACAAAGTTTTTCAAAGTGCGCATTTCTTGAAAGTCAAGACTCAAATTTCATCCAAAAGGAAAAGGTTCGATGGTGGGGTGATAATCTATTATGTGTATGCCCATTTGCCAGAAACCGCATTCAGAGCTTGTGAAATCCCCAAAATAACGATTTCAAGCTTTGGCACTCTAAGATTCATAGTTGATGAAAATGAACATATCTTGAAGAGAGAGTTCACAAGCTGCTTCCAAATGAAATATGTTTGATGGTGAATGGTTCCATATCATATATTCAAAAGGTAGCCATGTGCTCATTTAGGAGCTTTAGATATAGGCTTTATGAAAACTTTAACTTTTCCGGCATTCAGGAACAAAGTTTTTCAAAGTGCGCATTTCTTGAAAGTCAAGACTCAAATTTCATCCAAAAGGAAAAGGTTCGATGGTGGGGTGATAATCTATTACGTGTATGCCCATTGGCCAGAAAAAGCATTCAGAGCTTGTGAAATCCCCAAAATAACGATTTCAAGCTTTGGCACACTAAGTTTCATAGTGGGTGAAAATGAGCATATCTTGAAAAGAGAGTACACTAGCTGCTTCCAAATGAAATATGTATGATGGTGAATGGTTCCATATCATATATTCAAAAGGTAGCCATGTGCTCCTTTAGGAGCTTTAGATATAGGCTTGATAAAAACTTTAACTTTTCCCGCATTCAGGAACAAAGTTTTTCAAAGTGCGCATTTCTTGTAAGTCAACACTCAAATTTCATCCAAAAGGAAAAGGTTCGATGTTGGGGCGATAATCTATTATGTGTATGCCCATTTGCCAGAAACCGCATTCAGAGCTTGTGAAATCCCCAAAATAACGATTTCAAGCTTTGGCACACTAAGTTTCATAGTTGGTGAAAATGAACATATCTTGAAGAGAGAGTTCACTAGCTGCTTCCAAATGAAATATGTTTGATGGTGAATGGTTCCAAATCATATATTCAAAAGGTAGCCATGTGCTTTTTTAGGAGCTTTAGATATAGGCTTGATAAAAACTTTAACTTTTCCCGCATTCAGGAACAAAGTTTTTCTAAGTCGGCATTTCTTGAAAGTCAACACTCAAATGTCATCCAAAAGGAAATGGTTTGATGGTGGGGCAATAATCTATCAGGTGTATGCCCATTTGCCAGAAACCGCATTCAGAGCTTGTGAAATCCCCAAAATGACGATTTCAAGCTTTGGCACTCTAAGATTCATAGTTGATGAAAATGAACATATCTTGAAGAGAGAGTTCACAAGCTGCTTCCAAATGAAATATGTTTGATGGTGAATGGTTCCATATCATATATTCAAAAGGTAGCCATGTGCTCATTTAGGAGCTTTAGATATAGGCTTTATGAAAACTTTAACTTTTCCCGCATTCAGGAACAAAGTTTTTCAAAGTACGCATTTCTTGAAAGTCAAGACTCAAATTTCATCCAAAAGGAAAAAGTTCGAAGGTGGGGCGATAATCTATTATGTCTATGCCCATTTGCCAGACACCGCATTCAGAGCTTGTGAAATCCCCAAAATAACGATTTCAAGCTTTGGCACACTAAGTTTCATAGTGGGTGAAAATGAGCATATCTTGAAGAGAGAGTACACTAGCTTCTTTCAAATAAAATATGTATGATGGTGAAAGGTTCCAAATCATATATTCAAAAGGTAGCCATGTGCTCCTTTAGGAGCTGTAGATATAGGCTTTATGAAAACTTTAACTTTTCCCGCATTCAGGACCAAAGTTTTTCTAAGTCGGCATTTCTTGAAAGTCAACACTCAAATTTCATCCAAAAGGAAAAGGTTTGATGGTGGGGCAATAATCTATCAGGATTATGCCCATTTGCCAGAAACCGCATTCAGAGCTTGTGAAATCCCCAAAATGACGATTTCAAGCTTTGGCACTCTAAGATTCATAGTTGATGAAAATGAACATATCTTGAAGAGAGAGTTCACTAGCTGCTTCCAAATGAAATATGTATGATGGTGAAAGGTTCCAAATCATATATTCAAAAGGTAGCCATGTGCTCCTTTAGGAGCTTTAGATAAAGGCTTTATAAAAACTTTAACTTTTCCCGCATTCAGGAACAAAGTTTTTCAAAGTACGCATTTCTTGAAAGTCAAGACTCAAATTTCATCCAAAAGGAAAAGGTTTGGTGGTGGGGCGATAATCTATTATGTGTATGCCCATTTGCTAGAAACCGCATTCAGAGCTTGTGAAATCCCCAAAATAACGATTTCAAGCTTTGGCACACTAAGTTTCATAGTTGGTGAAAATGAGCATATCTTGAAAAGAGAGTACACTAGCTGCTTCCAAATGAAATATGTATGATGGTGAATGGTTCCATATCATATATTCAAAAGGTAGCCATAAGCTCCTTTAGGAGTTTTAGATATAGGCTTTATAAAAACTTTAACTTTTCCCGCATACAGGAACAAAGTTTTTCAAAGTGCCCATTTCTTGAAAGTCAATACTCAAATTTCATCCAAAAGGAAATGGTTTGGTGGTGGGGCGATAATCTATCAGGTGTATGCCCATTTGCCATAAACCGCATTCAGAGCAGTGAAATCCCAAAAATGACGATTTCAAGCTTTGGCACTCTAAGTTTCATAGTTGGTGAAAATGAGCATATCTTGAAAAGAGAGTACACTAGCTGCTTCCAAATGAAATATGTATGATGGTGAAAGGTTCCATATCATGTATTCAAAAGGTAGCCAGGTGCTCCTTGAAGAGTTTTAGATATAGGCTTGATAAAAAGTTTAACTTTTCCTGCATTCAGGAACAAAGTTTTTCAAAGTAAGCATTTCTTGAAAGTCAAGACTCAAATTTCATCCAAAAGGAAAAGGTTCGATGGTGGGGCGATAATCTATTATGTGTATGCCCATTTGCCAGAAACCGCATTCAGAGCTTGTGAAATCACCGAAATAACGATTTCAAGCTTTGGCACACTAAGTTTCATAGTGGGTGAAAATGAGCATATCTTGAAATGAGAGTACACTAGCTGCTTCCAAATGAAATATGTATGATGGTGAATGGTTCCATATCATATATTCAAAAGGTAGTCATGTGCTCTTTTAGGAGCTTTAGATATAGGCTTTATAAAAACTTTAACTTTTCCCGCATTCAGGAACAAAGTTTTTCTAAGTCGGCATTTCTTGAAAGTCAAGACTCAAATTTCATCCAAAAGGAAAAGGTTTGATGGTGGGGCAATAATCTATCAGGTTTAGGCCCATTTGCCAGAAACCGCATTCAGAGCTTGTGAAATCCCCAAAATGACGATTTCAAGCTTTGGCACTCTAAGATTCATAGTTGATGAAAATGAACATATCTTGAAGAGAGAGTTCACTAGCTGCTTCCAAATGAAATATGTATGATGGTGAATGGTTCCATATCATATATTCAAAAGGTAGCCATGTGCTCCTTTAGGAGCTTTAGATATAGGCTTTATAAAAACTTTAACTTTTCCCGCATACAGGAACAAAGTTTTTCAAAGTGCGCATTTCTTGAAAGTCAACACTCAAATTTCATCCAAAAGGAAACGGTTCGATGGTGGGGCGATAATCTATAAGGTGTATGCCCATTTGCCAGAAACCTTATTCAGAGCTTGTGAAATCCCCAAAATGACAATTTCAAGCATTGTCACTCTAAGTTTCATAGTTGGTGAAAATGAGCATATCTTGAAAAGAGAGTACACTAGCTGCTTCCAAATTAAATATGTATGATGGTGAATGGTTCCATATCATATATTCAAAAGGTAGTCATGTGCTCCTTTAGGAGCTTTAGATATAGGCTTGATAAAAACTTTAACTTTTCCCGCATTCAGGAACAAAGTTTTTCAAAGTACGCATTTCTTGAAAGTCAAGACTCAAATTTCATCCAAAAAGAAACGGTTCGATGGTGGGGCGATAATCTATTATGTGTATGCCCATTTGCCAGAAAAAGCATTCAGAGCTTGTGAAATCCCCAAAATAACGATTTCAAGCTTTGGCACACCAAGTTTCATAGTTGGTGAAAATGAACATATCTTGAAGAGAGAGTTCACTAGCTGCTTCCAAATGAAATATGTTTGATGGTGAATGGTTCCAAATCATATATTCAAAAGATAGCCATGTGCTCCTTTAGGAGCTTTAGATATAGGCTTTATAAAAACTTTAACTTTTCCCGCATTCAGGAACAAAGTTTTTCTAAGTCGACATTTCTTGAAAGTCAAGACTCAAATTTCATCCAAAAGGAAAAGGTTTGATGGTGGGGCAATAATCTATCAGGTGTATGCCCATTTGCCAGAAACCGCATTCAGAGCTTGTGAAATCCCCAAAATGACGATTTCAAGCTTTGGCACTCTAAGATTCATAGTTGGTGAAAATGAACATATCTTGAAGAGAGAGTTCACTAGCTGCTTCCAAATGAAACATGTTTGATGGTGAATGGTTCCAAATCATATATTCAAAAGGTAGCCATGTGCTCCTTTAGGAGCTTTAGATATAGTCTTTATTAAAACTTTAACTTTTCCCGCATTCAGGAAAAAAGTTTTTAAAAGTTCGCATTTCTTGAAAGTCAATACTCAAATTTCATCCAAAAGGAAAAGATTTGATGGTGTGGCGATAATCTGTCAGGGGAATGCCCATTTGCCAGAAACCGCATTCAGAGCTTGTGAAATCCCCAAAATGACGATTTCAAGCTTTGGCACTCTAAGATTCATAGTTGGTGAAAATGAACATATCTTGAAGAGAGAGTTCACTAGCTGCTTCCAAATGAAATATGTTTGATGGTGAATGGTTCCAAATCATATATTCAAAAGGTAGCCATGTGCTCCTTTAGGAGCTTTAGATATAGGCTTTATGAAAACTTTAACTTTTCCCTCATTCAGGAACAAAGTTTTTCAAAGTACGCATTTCTTGAAAGTCAAGACTCAAATTTCATCCAAAAGGAAAAGGTTCGATGGTGGGGCGATAATCTATTATGTGTATGCCCATTGGCCAGAAACCGCATTCAGAGCTTCTGAAATCCCCAAAATAACGATTTCAAACTTTGGCACACTAAGTTTCATAGTTGGTGAAAATGAAAATATCTTGAAGAGAGAGTTCACTAGCTGCTTCCAAATGAAATATGTTTGATGGTGAATGGTTCCATATCATATATTCAAAAGGTAGCCATGTGCTCCTTTAGGAGCTTTAGATATAGGCTTTATGAAAACTTTAACTTTTCCCGCATTCAGGAACAAAGTTTTTCAAAGTACGCATTTCTTGAAAGTCAAGACTCAAATTTCATCCAAAAGGAAAAGGTTCGATGGTGGGGCGATAATCTATCAGGTGTATGCCCATTTGCCAGAAACCGCATTCAGAGCTTGTGAAATCCCCAAAATGACGATTTCAAGCTTTGGCACTCAAAGATTCATAGTGTGTGAAAATTAACATATCTTGAAGAGAGAGTTCACTAGCTGCTTCAGAATGAAATATGTTTGATGGTGAATGGTTCCAAGTCATATATTCAAAAGGTAGCCATGTGCTCCTTTAGGAGCTTTAGATATAGGCTTTATGAAAACTTTAACTTTTCCCGCATTCAGGAACAAAGTTTTTCAAAGTACGCATTTCTTGAAAGTCAAGACTCAAATTTCATCCCAAAGGAAAAGGTTCGATGGTGGGCCGATAATCTATTATGTGTATGCCCATTTGCCTGAAAAAGCATTCAGAGCTTGTGAAATCCCCAAAATAACGATTTCAAACTTTGGCACACTAAGTTTCATAGTTGGTGAAAATGAACATATCTTGAAGAGAGAGTTCACTATCTGCTTCCAAATGAAATATGTTTGATGGTGAATGGTTCCAAATCATATATTCAAAAGGTAGCTATGTGCTCCTTTAGGAGCTTTAGACATAGGCTTTATGAAAACGTTAACTTTTCCCGCATTCAGGAACAAAGTTTTTCTAAGTCGGCATTTCTTGAAAGTCAAGACTCAAATTTCATCCAAAAGGAAAAGGTTTGATGGTGGGGCAATAATCTATCAGGTGTATGCCCATTTGCCAGAAACCGCATTCAGAGCTTGTGAAATCCCCAAAATGACGATTTCAAGCTTTGGCACTCTAAGATTCATAGTTGGTGAAAATGAACATATCTTGAAGAGAGAGTTCACTAGCTGCTTCCAAATGAAATATGTTTGATGGTGAATGGTTCCAAATCATACATTCAAAAGGTAGCCATGTGCTCCTTTAGGAGCTTTAGATATAGGCTTTATTAAAACTTTAACTTTTCCCGCATTCAGGAACAAAGTTTTTCGAAGTGGGCATTTCTTGAAAGTCAAGACTCAAATTTCATCCAAAAGGAAAAGGTTCGATGGTGGGCCGATAATCTATCGGGTGTATGCCCATTTGCCAGAAACCGCATTCAGAGCTTGTGAAATCCCCAAAATGACGATTTCAAGCTTTGGCACTCTAAGATTCATAGTTGGTGAAAATGAACATATCTTGAAGAGAGAGTTCACTAGCTGCTTCCAAATGAAATATGTTTGATGGTGAATGGTTCCAAATCATATATTCAAAAGGTAGCCATGTGCTCCTTTAGGAGCTTTAGATATAGGCTTTATGAAAACTTTAACTTTTCCCTCATTCAGGAACAAAGTTTTTCAAAGTACGCATTTCTTGAAAGTCAAGACTCAAATTTCATCCAAAAGGAAAAGGTTCGATGGTGGGGCGATAATCTATTATGTGTATGCCCATTGGCCAGAAACCGCATTCAGAGCTTGTGAAATCCCCAAAATAACGATTTCAAGCTTTGGCGCACTAAGTTTCATAGTTGGTGAAAATGAACATATCTTGAAGAGAGAGTTCACAAGCTGCTTCCAAATGAAATATATTTGATGGTGAATGGTTCCAAATCATATATTCGAAAGGTAGCCATGTGCTCCTTTAGGAGCTTTAGATATAGGCTTGATAAAAACTTTAACTTTTCCCGCATTCAGGAACAAAGTTTTTCAAAGTGCGCATTTCTTGTAAGTCAACACTCAAATTTCATCCAAAAGGAAAAGGTTCGATGTTGGGGCGATAATCTATTATGTGTATGCCCATTTGCCAGAAACCGCATTCAGAGCTTGTGAAATCACCGAAATAACGATTTCAAGCTTTGGCACACTAAGTTTCATAGTGGGTGAAAATGAGCATATCTTGAAATGAGAGTACACTAGCTGCTTCCAAATGAAATATGTTTGATGGTGAATGGTTCCAAGTCATATATTCAAAAGGTAGTCATGTGCTCTTTTAGGAGCTTTAGATATAGGCTTTATAAAAACTTTAACTTTTCCCGCATTCAGGAACAAAGTTTTTCTAAGTCGGCATTTCTTGAAAGTCAAGACTCAAATTTCATCCAAAAGGAAAAGGTTTGATGGTGGGGCAATAATCTATCAGGTTTATGCCCATTTGCCAGAAACCGCATTCAGAGCTTGTGAAATCCCCAAAATGACGATTTCAAGCTTTGGCACTCTAAGATTCATAGTTGATGAAAATGAACATATCTTGAAGAGAGAGTTCACTAGCTGCTTCCAAATGAAATATGTATGATGGTGAATGGTTCCATATCATATATTCAAAAGGTAGCCATGTGCTCCTTTAGGAGCTTTAGATATAGGCTTTATTAAAACTTTAACTTTTCCCGCATTCAGGAACAAAGTTTTTCGAAGTGGGCATTTCTTGAAAGTCAAGACTCAAATTTCATCCAAAAGGAAAAGGTTCGATGGTGGGCCGATAATCTATCGGGTGTATGCCCATTTGCCAGAAACCGCATTCAGAGCTTGTGAAATCCCCAAAATGACGATTTCAAGCTTTGGCACTCTAAGATTCATAGTTGGTGAAAATGAACATATCTTGAAGAGAGAGTTCACTAGCTGCTTCCAAATGAAATATGTTTGATGGTGAATGGTTCCAAATCATATATTCAAAAGGTAGCCATGTGCTCCTTTAGGAGCTTTAGATATAGGCTTTATGAAAACTTTAACTTTTCCCTCATTCAGGAACAAAGTTTTTCAAAGTACGCATTTCTTGAAAGTCAAGACTCAAATTTCATCCAAAAGGAAAAGGTTCGATGGTGGGGCGATAATCTATTATGTGTATGCCCATTGGCCAGAAACCGCATTCAGAGCTTGTGAAATCCCCAAAATAACGATTTCAAGCTTTGGCGCACTAAGTTTCATAGTTGGTGAAAATGAACATATCTTGAAGAGAGAGTTCACAAGCTGCTTCCAAATGAAATATATTTGATGGTGAATGGTTCCAAATCATATATTCGAAAGGTAGCCATGTGCTCCTTTAGGAGCTTTAGATATAGGCTTGATAAAAACTTTAACTTTTCCCGCATTCAGGAACAAAGTTTTTCAAAGTGCGCATTTCTTGTAAGTCAACACTCAAATTTCATCCAAAAGGAAAAGGTTCGATGTTGGGGCGATAATCTATTATGTGTATGCCCATTTGCCAGAAACCGCATTCAGAGCTTGTGAAATCCCCAAAATGACGATTTCAAGCTTTGGCACTCAAAGATTCATAGTGTGTGAAAATTAACATATCTTGAAGAGAGAGTTCACTAGCTGCTTCAGAATGAAATATGTTTGATGGTGAATGGTTCCAAGTCATATATTCAAAAGGTAGCCATGTGCTCCTTTAGGAGCTTTAGACATAGGCTTTATGAAAACGTTAACTTTTCCCGCATTCAGGAACAAAGTTTTTCGAAGTGGGCATTTCTTGAAAGTCAAGACTCAAATTTCATCCAAAAGGAAAAGGTTCGATGGTGGGCCGATAATCTATTATGTGTATGCCCATTTGCCTGAAAAAGCATTCAGAGCTTGTGAAATCCCCAAAATAACGATTTCAAACTTTGGCACACTAAGTTTCATAGTTGGTGAAAATGAACATATCTTGAAGAGAGAGTTCACTATCTGCTTCCAAATGAAATATGTTTGATGGTGAATGGTTCCAAATCATATATTCAAAAGGTAGCCATGTGCTCCTTTAGGAGCTTTAGACATAGGCTTTATGAAAACGTTAACTTTTCCCGCATTCAGGAACAAAGTTTTTCTAAGTCGGCATTTCTTGAAAGTCAACACTCAAATTTCATCCAAAAGGAAAAGGTTTGATGGTGGGGCAATAATCTATCAGGTGTATGCCCATTTGCCAGAAACCGCATTCAGAGCTTGTGAAATCCCCAAAATGACGATTTCAAGCTTTGGCACTCTAAGATTCATAGTTGGTGAAAATGAACATATCTTGAAGAGAGAGTTCACTAGCTGCTTCCAAATGAAATATGTTTGATGGTGAATGGTTCCAAATCATACATTCAAAAGGTTGCCATGTGCTCCTTTAGGAGCTTTAGATATAGGCTTTATTAAAACTTTAACTTTTCCCGCATTCAGGAACAAAGTTTTTCGAAGTGGGCATTTCTTGAAAGTCAAGACTCAAATTTCATCCAAAAGGAAAAGGTTCGATGGTGGGCCGATAATCTATCGGGTGTATGCCCATTTGCCAGAAACCGCATTCAGAGCTTGTGAAATCACCGAAATAACGATTTCAAGCTTTGGCACACTAAGTTTCATAGTGGGTGAAAATGAGCATATCTTGAAATGAGAGTACACTAGCTGCTTCCAAATGAAATATGTATGATGGTGAATGGTTCCATATCATATATTCAAAAGGTAGTCATGTGCTCTTTTAGGAGCTTTAGATATAGGCTTTATAAAAACTTTAACTTTTCCCGCATTCAGGAACAAAGTTTTTCTAAGTCGGCATTTCTTGAAAGTCAAGACTCAAATTTCATCCAAAAGGAAAAGGTTTGATGGTGGGGCAATAATCTATCAGGTTTATGCCCATTTGCCAGAAACCGCATTCAGAGCTTGTGAAATCCCCAAAATGACGATTTCAAGCTTTGGCACTCTAAGATTCATAGTTGATGAAAATGAACATATCTTGAAGAGAGAGTTCACTAGCTGCTTCCAAATGAAATATGTATGATGGTGAATGGTTCCATATCATATATTCAAAAGGTAGCCATGTGCTCCTTTAGGAGCTTTAGATATAGGCTTTATAAAAACTTTAACTTTTCCCGCATACAGGAACAAAGTTTTTCAAAGTGCGCATTTCTTGAAAGTCAACACTCAAATTTCATCCAAAAGGAAACGGTTCGATGGTGGGGCGATAATCTATAAGGTGTATGCCCATTTGCCAGAAACCTTATTCAGAGCTTGTGAAATCCCCAAAATGACAATTTCAAGCATTGTCACTCTAAGTTTCATAGTTGGTGAAAATGAGCATATCTTGAAAAGAGAGTACACTAGCTGCTTCCAAATTAAATATGTATGATGGTGAATGGTTCCATATCATATATTCAAAAGGTAGCCATGTGCTCCTTTAGGAGCTTTAGATATAGGCTTGATAAAAACTTTAACTTTTCCCGCATTCAGGAACAAAGTTTTTCAAAGTACGCATTTCTTGAAAGTCAAGACTCAAATTTCATCCAAAAAGAAACGGTTCGATGGTGGGGCGATAATCTATTATGTGTATGCCCATTTGCCAGAAAAAGCATTCAGAGCTTGTGAAATCCCCAAAATAACGATTTCAAGCTTTGGCACACCAAGTTTCATAGTTGGTGAAAATGAACATATCTTGAAGAGAGAGTTCACTAGCTGCTTCCAAATGAAATATGTTTGATGGTGAATGGTTCCAAATCATATATTCAAAAGATAGCCATGTGCTCCTTTAGGAGCTTTAGATATAGTCTTTATTAAAACTTTAACTTTTCCCGCATTCAGGAAAAAAGTTTTTAAAAGTTCGCATTTCTTGAAAGTCAATACTCAAATTTCATCCAAAAGGAAAAGATTTGATGGTGTGGCGATAATCTGTCAGGGGAATGCCCATTTGCCAGAAACCGCATTCAGAGCTTGTGAAATCCCCAAAATGACGATTTCAAGCTTTGGCACTCTAAGATTCATAGTTGGTGAAAATGAACATATCTTGAAGAGAGAGTTCACTAGCTGCTTCCAAATGAAATATGTTTGATGGTGAATGGTTCCAAATCATATATTCAAAAGGTAGCCATGTGCTCCTTTAGGAGCTTTAGATATAGGCTTTATGAAAACTTTAACTTTTCCCTCATTCAGGAACAAAGTTTTTCAAAGTACGCATTTCTTGAAAGTCAAGACTCAAATTTCATCCAAAAGGAAAAGGTTCGATGGTGGGGCGATAATCTATTATGTGTATGCCCATTGGCCAGAAACCGCATTCAGAGCTTCTGAAATCCCCAAAATAACGATTTCAAACTTTGGCACACTAAGTTTCATAGTTGGTGAAAATGAAAATATCTTGAAGAGAGAGTTCACTAGCTGCTTCCAAATGAAATATGTTTGATGGTGAATGGTTCCATATCATATATTCAAAAGGTAGCCATGTGCTCCTTTAGGAGCTTTAGATATAGGCTTTATGAAAACTTTAACTTTTCCCGCATTCAGGAACAAAGTTTTTCAAAGTACGCATTTCTTGAAAGTCAAGACTCAAATTTCATCCAAAAGGAAAAGGTTCGATGGTGGGGCGATAATCTATCAGGTGTATGCCCATTTGCCAGAAACCGCATTCAGAGTTTGTGAAATCCCCAAAATGACGATTTCAAGCTTTGGCACTCAAAGATTCATAGTGTGTGAAAATTAACATATCTTGAAGAGAGAGTTCACTAGCTGCTTCAGAATGAAATATGTTTGATGGTGAATGGTTCCAAGTCATATATTCAAAAGGTAGCCATGTGCTCCTTTAGGAGCTTTAGATATAGGCTTTATGAAAACTTTAACTTTTCCCGCATTCAGGAACAAAGTTTTTCAAAGTACGCATTTCTTGAAAGTCAAGACTCAAATTTCATCCCAAAGGAAAAGGTTCGATGGTGGGCCGATAATCTATTATGTGTATGCCCATTTGCCTGAAAAAGCATTCAGAGCTTGTGAAATCCCCAAAATAACGATTTCAAACTTTGGCACACTAAGTTTCATAGTTGGTGAAAATGAACATATCTTGAAGAGAGAGTTCACTAGCTGCTTCCAAATGAAATATGTTTGATGGTGAATGGTTCCAAATCATATATTCAAAAGGTAGCCATGTGCTCCTTTAGGAGCTTTAGACATAGGCTTTATGAAAACGTTAACTTTTCCCGCATTCAGGAACAAAGTTTTTCTAAGTCGGCATTTCTTGAAAGTCAACACTCAAATTTCATCCAAAAGGAAAAGGTTTGATGGTGGGGCAATAATCTATCAGGTGTATGCCCATTTGCCAGAAACCGCATTCAGAGCTTGTGAAATCCCCAAAATGACGATTTCAAGCTTTGGCACTCTAAGATTCATAGTTGGTGAAAATGAACATATCTTGAAGAGAGAGTTCACTAGCTGCTTCCAAATGAAATATGTTTGATGGTGAATGGTTCCAAATCATACATTCAAAAGGTAGCCATGTGCTCCTTTAGGAGCTTTAGATATAGGCTTTATTAAAACTTTAACTTTTCCCGCATTCAGGAACAAAGTTTTTCGAAGTGGGCATTTCTTGAAAGTCAAGACTCAAATTTCATCCAAAAGGAAAAGGTTTGATGGTGGGCCGATAATCTATCGGGTGTATGCCCATTTGCCAGAAACCGCATTCAGAGCTTGTGAAATCCCCAAAATGACGATTTCAAGCTTTGGCACTCTAAGATTCATAGTTGGTGAAAATGAACATATCTTGAAGAGAGAGTTCACTAGCTGCTTCCAAATGAAATATGTTTGATGGTGAATGGTTCCAAATCATATATTCAAAAGGTAGCCATGTGCTCCTTTAGGAGCTTTAGATATAGGCTTTATGAAAACTTTAACTTTTCCCTCATTCAGGAACAAAGTTTTTCAAAGTACGCATTTCTTGAAAGTCAAGACTCAAATTTCATCCAAAAGGAAAAGGTTCGATGGTGGGGCGATAATCTATTATGTGTATGCCCATTGGCCAGAAACCGCATTCAGAGCTTGTGAAATCCCCAAAATAACGATTTCAAGCTTTGGCGCACTAAGTTTCATAGTTGGTGAAAATGAACATATCTTGAAGAGAGAGTTCACAAGCTGCTTCCAAATGAAATATATTTGATGGTGAATGGTTCCAAATCATATATTCGAAAGGTAGCCATGTGCTCCTTTAGGAGCTTTAGATATAGGCTTGATAAAAACTTTAACTTTTCCCGCATTCAGGAACAAAGTTTTTCAAAGTGCGCATTTCTTGTAAGTCAACACTCAAATTTCATCCAAAAGGAAAAGGTTCAATGTTGGGGCGATAATCTATTATGTGTATGCCCATTTGCCAGAAACCGCATTCAGAGCTTGTGAAATCCCCAAAATGACGATTTCAAGCTTTGGCACTCAAAGATTCATAGTGTGTGAAAATTAACATATCTTGAAGAGAGAGTTCACTAGCTGCTTCAGAATTAAATATGTTTGATGGTGAATGGTTCCAAGTCATATATTCAAAAGGTAGCCATGTGCTCCTTTAGGAGCTTTAGATATAGGCTTTATGAAAACTTTAACTTTTCCCGCATTCAGGAACAAAGTTTTTCAAAGTACGCATTTCTTGAAAGTCAAGACTCAGATTTCATCCCAAAGGAAAAGGTTCGATGGTGGGCCGATAATCTATTATGTGTATGCCCATTTGCCTGAAAAAGCATTCAGAGCTTGTGAAATCCCCAAAATAACGATTTCAAACTTTGGCACACTAAGTTTCATAGTTGGTGAAAATGAACATATCTTGAAGAGAGAGTTCACTATCTGCTTCCAAATGAAATATGTTTGATGGTGAATGGTTCCAAATCATATATTCAAAAGGTAGCCATGTGCTCCTTTAGGAGCTTTAGACATAGGCTTTATGAAAACGTTAACTTTTCCCGCATTCAGGAACAAAGTTTTTCTAAGTCGGCATTTCTTGAAAGTCAACACTCAAATTTCATCCAAAAGGAAAAGGTTTGATGGTGGGGCAATAATCTATCAGGTGTATGCCCATTTGCCAGAAACCGCATTCAGAGCTTGTGAAATCCCCAAAATGACGATTTCAAGCTTTGGCACTCTAAGATTCATAGTTGGTGAAAATGAACATATCTTGAAGAGAGAGTTCACTAGCTGCTTCCAAATGAAATATGTTTGATGGTGAATGGTTCCAAATCATATATTCAAAAGGTAGCCATGTGCTCCTTTAGGAGCTTTAGATATAGGCTTTATTAAAACTTTAACTTTTCCCGCATTCAGGAACAAAGTTTTTCGAAGTGGGCATTTCTTGAAAGTCAAGACTCAAATTTCATCCAAAAGGAAAAGGTTCGATGGTGGGCCGATAATCTATCAGGTGTATGCCCATTTGCCAGAAACCGCATTCAGAGCTTGTGAAATCCCCAAAATGACGATTTCAAGCTTTGGCACTCTAAGATTCATAGTTGGTGAAAATGAACATATCTTGAAGAGAGAGTTCACTAGCTGCTTCCAAATGAAATATGTTTGATGGTGAATGGTTCCAAATCATATATTCAAAAGGTAGCCATGTGCTCCTTTAGGAGCTTTAGATATAGGCTTTATGAAAACTTTAACTTTTCCCTCATTCAGGAACAAAGTTTTTCAAAGTACGCATTTCTTGAAAGTCAAGACTCAAATTTCATCCAAAAGGAAAAGGTTCGATGGTGGGGCGATAATCTATTATGTGTATGCCCATTGGCCAGAAACCGCATTCAGAGCTTGTGAAATCCCCAAAATAACGATTTCAAGCTTTGGCGCACTAAGTTTCATAGTTGGTGAAAATGAACATATCTTGAAGAGAGAGTTCACAAGCTGCTTCCAAATGAAATATATTTGATGGTGAATGTTTCCAAATCATATATTCGAAAGGTAGCCATGTGCTCCTTTAGGAGCTTTAGATATAGGCTTTATGAAAACTTTAACTTTTACCGCATTCAGGAACAAAGTTTTTCAAAGTACGCATTTCTTGAAAGTCAAGACTCAAATTTCATCCAAAAGGAAAAGGTTCGATGGTGGGTCGATAATCTATTATGTGTATGCCCATTTGCCAGAAAAAGCATTCAGAGCTTGTGAAATCCCCAAAATAACGATTTCAAACTTTGGCACACTAAGTTTCATAGTTGGTGAAAATGAACATATCTTGAAGAGAGAGTTCACTAGCTGCTTCCAAATGAAATATGTTTGATGGTGAATGGTTCCATATCATATATTCAAAAGGTAGCCATGTGCTCCTTTAGGAGCTTTAGATATAGGCTTTATGAAAACTTTAACTTTTCCCGCATTCAGGAACAAAGTTTTTCAAAGTACGCATTTCTTGAAAGTCAAGACTCAAATTTCATCCAAAAGGAAAAGGTTCGATGGTGGGGCGATAATCTATTATGTGTATGCCCATTGGCCAGTAACCGCATTCAGAGCTTGTGAAATCCCCAAAATAACGATTTCAAGCTTTGGCGCACTAAGTTTCATAGTTGGTGAAAATGAACATATCTTGAAGAGAGAGTTCACAAGCTGCTTCCAAATGAAATATATTTGATGGTGAATGGTTCCAAATCATATATTCAAAAGGTAGCCATGTGCTCCTTTAGGAGCTTTAGATATAGGCTTTATGAAAACTTTAACTTTTACCGCATTCAGGAACAAAGTTTTTCAAAGTACGCATTTCTTGAAAGTCAAGACTCAAATTTCATCCAAAAGGAAAAGGTTCGATGGTGGGCCGATAACCTATTATGTGTATGCCCATTTGCCAGAAAAAGCATTCAGAGCTTGTGAAATCCCCAAAATGACGATTTCAAACTTTGGCACACTAAGTTTCATAGTTGGTGAAAATGAACAAATCTTGAAGAGAGAGTTCACTAGCTGCTTCCAAATGAAATATGTTTGATGGTGAATGGTTCCATATCATATATTCAAAAGGTAGCCATGTGCTCCTTTAGGAGCTTTAGATATAGGCTTTATGAAAACTTTAACTTTTCCCGCATTCAGGAACAAAGTTTTTCAAAGTACGCATTTCTTGAAAGTCAAGACTCAAATTTCATCCAAAAGGAAAAGGTTCGATGGTGGGCCGATAATCTATCAGGTGTATGCCCATTTGCCAGAAACCGCATTCAGAGCTTGTGAAATCCCCAAAATGACGATTTCAAGCTTTGGCACTCAAAGATTCATAGTTGGTGAAAATGAACATATCTTGAAGAGAGAGTTCACTAGCTGCTTCCAAATGAAATATGTTTGATGGTGAATGGTTCCAAATCATATATTCAAAAGGTAGCCATGTGCTCCTTTAGGAGCTTTAGATATAGGCTTTATAAAAACTTTAACTTTTCCAACATTCAGGAACAAAGTTTTTCTAAGTCGGCATTTCTTGAAAGTCAACACTCAAATTTCATCCAAAAGGAAAAGGTTTGATGGTGGGGCGATAATCTATCAGGTGTATGCCCATTTGCCAGAAACTGCGTTCAGAGCTTGAGAAATCCCCAAAATGACGATTTCAAGCTTTGGCCCTCTAAGATTCATAGTTGGTGAAAAGGAACATGACTTGAAGAGAGAGTTCACTAGCTGCTTCCAAATGAAATATGTATGATGGTGAATGGTTCCATATCATATATTCAAAAGGTAGCCATGTGCTCCTTTAGGAGCTTTAGATATAGGCTTGATAAAAACTTTAACTTTTCCCGCATTCAGGAACAAAGTTTTTCAAAGTACGCATTTCTTGAAAGTCAAGACTCAAATTTCATCCAAAAGGAAACGGTTCGATGGTGGGGCGATAATCTATTATGTGTATGCCCATTTGCCAGAAAAAGCATTCAGAACTTGTGAAATCCCCAAAATGACGATTTCAAGCTTTGGCACACTAAGTTTCATAGTTGGTGAAAATGAACATATCTTGAAAAGAGAGTACACTAGCTGCTTCCAAATGAAATATGTTTGATGGTGAATGGTTCTAAATCATATATTCAAAAGGTAGCCATGTGCTCCTTTAGGAGCTTTAGACATAGGCTTTATGAAAACGTTAACTTTTCCCGCATTCAGGAACAAAGTTTTTCTAAGTCGGCATTTCTTGAAAGTCAACACTCAAATTTCATCCAAAAGGAAAAGGTTTGATGGTGGGGCAATAATCTATCAGGTGTATGCCCATTTGCCAGAAACCGCATTCAGAGCTTGTGAAATCCCCAAAATGACGATTTCAAGCTTTGGCACTCTAAGATTCATAGTTGGTGAAAATGAACATATCTTGAAGAGAGAGTTCACTAGCTGCTTCCAAATGAAATATGTTTGATGGTGAATGGTTCCAAATCATACATTCAAAAGGTAGCCATGTGCTCCTTTAGGAGCTTTAGATATAGGCTTTATTAAAACTTTAACTTTTCCCGCATTCAGGAACAAAGTTTTTCGAAGTGGGCATTTCTTGAAAGTCAAGACTCAAATTTCATCCAAAAGGAAAAGGTTCGATGGTGGGCCGATAATCTATCGGGTGTATGCCCATTTGCCAGAAACCGCATTCAGAGCTTGTGAAATCCCCAAAATGACGATTTCAAGCTTTGGCACTCTAAGATTCATAGTTGGTGAAAATGAACATATCTTGAAGAGAGAGTTCACTAGCTGCTTCCAAATGAAATATGTTTGATGGTGAATGGTTCCAAATCATATATTCAAAAGGTAGCCATGTGCTCCTTTAGGAGCTTTAGATATAGGCTTTATGAAAACTTTAACTTTTCCCTCATTCAGGAACAAAGTTTTTCAAAGTACGCATTTCTTGAAAGTCAAGACTCAAATTTCATCCAAAAGGAAAAGGTTCGATGGTGGGGCGATAATCTATTATGTGTATGCCCATTGGCCAGAAACCGCATTCAGAGCTTGTGAAATCCCCAAAATAACGATTTCAAGCTTTGGCGCACTAAGTTTCATAGTTGGTGAAAATGAACATATCTTGAAGAGAGAGTTCACAAGCTGCTTCCAAATGAAATATATTTGATGGTGAATGGTTCCAAATCATATATTCGAAAGGTAGCCATGTGCTCCTTTAGGAGCTTTAGATATAGGCTTGATAAAAACTTTAACTTTTCCCGCATTCAGGAACAAAGTTTTTCAAAGTGCGCATTTCTTGTAAGTCAACACTCAAATTTCATCCAAAAGGAAAAGGTTCAATGTTGGGGCGATAATCTATTATGTGTATGCCCATTTGCCAGAAACCGCATTCAGAGCTTGTGAAATCCCCAAAATGACGATTTCAAGCTTTGGCACTCAAAGATTCATAGTGTGTGAAAATTAACATATCTTGAAGAGAGAGTTCACTAGCTGCTTCAGAATTAAATATGTTTGATGGTGAATGGTTCCAAGTCATATATTCAAAAGGTAGCCATGTGCTCCTTTAGGAGCTTTAGATATAGGCTTTATGAAAACTTTAACTTTTCCCGCATTCAGGAACAAAGTTTTTCAAAGTACGCATTTCTTGAAAGTCAAGACTCAGATTTCATCCCAAAGGAAAAGGTTCGATGGTGGGCCGATAATCTATTATGTGTATGCCCATTTGCCTGAAAAAGCATTCAGAGCTTGTGAAATCCCCAAAATAACGATTTCAAACTTTGGCACACTAAGTTTCATAGTTGGTGAAAATGAACATATCTTGAAGAGAGAGTTCACAAGCTGCTTCCAAATGAAATATATTTGATGGTGAATGTTTCCAAATCATATATTCGAAAGGTAGCCATGTGCTCCTTTAGGAGCTTTAGATATAGGCTTTATGAAAACTTTAACTTTTACCGCATTCAGGAACAAAGTTTTTCAAAGTACGCATTTCTTGAAAGTCAAGACTCAAATTTCATCCAAAAGGAAAAGGTTCGATGGTGGGGCGATAATCTATTATGTGTATGCCCATTGGCCAGAAACCGCATTCAGAGCTTGTGAAATCCCCAAAATAACGATTTCAAGCTTTGGCGCACTAAGTTTCATAGTTGGTGAAAATGAACATATCTTGAAGAGAGAGTTCACAAGCTGCTTCCAAATGAAATATATTTGATGGTGAATGGTTCCAAATCATATATTCGAAAGGTAGCCATGTGCTCCTTTAGGAGCTTTAGATATAGGCTTGATAAAAACTTTAACTTTTCCCGCATTCAGGAACAAAGTTTTTCAAAGTGCGCATTTCTTGTAAGTCAACACTCAAATTTCATCCAAAAGGAAAAGGTTCAATGTTGGGGCGATAATCTATTATGTGTATGCCCATTTGCCAGAAACCGCATTCAGAGCTTGTGAAATCCCCAAAATGACGATTTCAAGCTTTGGCACTCAAAGATTCATAGTGTGTGAAAATTAACATATCTTGAAGAGAGAGTTCACTAGCTGCTTCAGAATTAAATATGTTTGATGGTGAATGGTTCCAAGTCATATATTCAAAAGGTAGCCATGTGCTCCTTTAGGAGCTTTAGATATAGGCTTTATGAAAACTTTAACTTTTCCCGCATTCAGGAACAAAGTTTTTCAAAGTACGCATTTCTTGAAAGTCAAGACTCAGATTTCATCCCAAAGGAAAAGGTTCGATGGTGGGCCGATAATCTATTATGTGTATGCCCATTTGCCTGAAAAAGCATTCAGAGCTTGTGAAATCCCCAAAATAACGATTTCAAACTTTGGCACACTAAGTTTCATAGTTGGTGAAAATGAACATATCTTGAAGAGAGAGTTCACTATCTGCTTCCAAATGAAATATGTTTGATGGTGAATGGTTCCAAATCATATATTCAAAAGGTAGCCATGTGCTCCTTTAGGAGCTTTAGACATAGGCTTTATGAAAACGTTAACTTTTCCCGCATTCAGGAACAAAGTTTTTCTAAGTCGGCATTTCTTGAAAGTCAACACTCAAATTTCATCCAAAAGGAAAAGGTTTGATGGTGGGGCAATAATCTATCAGGTGTATGCCCATTTGCCAGAAACCGCATTCAGAGCTTGTGAAATCCCCAAAATGACGATTTCAAGCTTTGGCACTCTAAGATTCATAGTTGGTGAAAATGAACATATCTTGAAGAGAGAGTTCACTAGCTGCTTCCAAATGAAATATGTTTGATGGTGAATGGTTCCAAATCATATATTCAAAAGGTAGCCATGTGCTCCTTTAGGAGCTTTAGATATAGGCTTTATTAAAACTTTAACTTTTCCCGCATTCAGGAACAAAGTTTTTCGAAGTGGGCATTTCTTGAAAGTCAAGACTCAAATTTCATCCAAAAGGAAAAGGTTCGATGGTGGGCCGATAATCTATCAGGTGTATGCCCATTTGCCAGAAACCGCATTCAGAGCTTGTGAAATCCCCAAAATGACGATTTCAAGCTTTGGCACTCTAAGATTCATAGTTGGTGAAAATGAACATATCTTGAAGAGAGAGTTCACTAGCTGCTTCCAAATGAAATATGTTTGATGGTGAATGGTTCCAAATCATATATTCAAAAGGTAGCCATGTGCTCCTTTAGGAGCTTTAGATATAGGCTTTATGAAAACTTTAACTTTTCCCTCATTCAGGAACAAAGTTTTTCAAAGTACGCATTTCTTGAAAGTCAAGACTCAAATTTCATCCAAAAGGAAAAGGTTCGATGGTGGGGCGATAATCTATTATGTGTATGCCCATTGGCCAGAAACCGCATTCAGAGCTTGTGAAATCCCCAAAATAACGATTTCAAGCTTTGGCGCACTAAGTTTCATAGTTGGTGAAAATGAACATATCTTGAAGAGAGAGTTCACAAGCTGCTTCCAAATGAAATATATTTGATGGTGAATGTTTCCAAATCATATATTCGAAAGGTAGCCATGTGCTCCTTTAGGAGCTTTAGATATAGGCTTTATGAAAACTTTAACTTTTACCGCATTCAGGAACAAAGTTTTTCAAAGTACGCATTTCTTGAAAGTCAAGACTCAAATTTCATCCAAAAGGAAAAGGTTCGATGGTGGGTCGATAACCTATTATGTGTATGCCCATTTGCCAGAAAAAGCATTCAGAGCTTGTGAAATCCCCAAAATAACGATTTCAAACTTTGGCACACTAAGTTTCATAGTTGGTGAAAATGAACATATCTTGAAGAGAGAGTTCACTAGCTGCTTCCAAATGAAATATGTTTGATGGTGAATGGTTCCATATCATATATTCAAAAGGTAGCCATGTGCTCCTTTAGGAGCTTTAGATATAGGCTTTATGAAAACTTTAACTTTTCCCGCATTCAGGAACAAAGTTTTTCAAAGTACGCATTTCTTGAAAGTCAAGACTCAAATTTCATCCAAAAGGAAAAGGTTCGATGGTGGGGCGATAATCTATTATGTGTATGCCCATTGGCCAGTAACCGCATTCAGAGCTTGTGAAATCCCCAAAATAACGATTTCAAGCTTTGGCGCACTAAGTTTCATAGTTGGTGAAAATGAACATATCTTGAAGAGAGAGTTCACAAGCTGCTTCCAAATGAAATATATTTGATGGTGAATGGTTCCAAATCATATATTCAAAAGGTAGCCATGTGCTCCTTTAGGAGCTTTAGATATAGGCTTTATGAAAACTTTAACTTTTACCGCATTCAGGAACAAAGTTTTTCAAAGTACGCATTTCTTGAAAGTCAAGACTCAAATTTCATCCAAAAGGAAAAGGTTCGATGGTGGGCCGATAACCTATTATGTGTATGCCCATTTGCCAGAAAAAGCATTCAGAGCTTGTGAAATCCCCAAAATGACGATTTCAAACTTTGGCACACTAAGTTTCATAGTTGGTGAAAATGAACAAATCTTGAAGAGAGAGTTCACTAGCTGCTTCCAAATGAAATATGTTTGATGGTGAATGGTTCCATATCATATATTCAAAAGGTAGCCATGTGCTCCTTTAGGAGCTTTAGATATAGGCTTTATGAAAACTTTAACTTTTCCCGCATTCAGGAACAAAGTTTTTCAAAGTACGCATTTCTTGAAAGTCAAGACTCAAATTTCATCCAAAAGGAAAAGGTTCGATGGTGGGCCGATAATCTATCAGGTGTATGCCCATTTGCCAGAAACCGCATTCAGAGCTTGTGAAATCCCCAAAATGACGATTTCAAGCTTTGGCACTCAAAGATTCATAGTTGGTGAAAATGAACATATCTTGAAGAGAGAGTTCACTAGCTGCTTCCAAATGAAATATGTTTGATGGTGAATGGTTCCAAATCATATATTCAAAAGGTAGCCATGTGCTCCTTTAGGAGCTTTAGATATAGGCTTTATAAAAACTTTAACTTTTCCAACATTCAGGAACAAAGTTTTTCTAAGTCGGCATTTCTTGAAAGTCAACACTCAAATTTCATCCAAAAGGAAAAGGTTTGATGGTGGGGCGATAATCTATCAGGTGTATGCCCATTTGCCAGAAACTGCGTTCAGAGCTTGAGAAATCCCCAAAATGACGATTTCAAGCTTTGGCCCTCTAAGATTCATAGTTGGTGAAAAGGAACATGACTTGAAGAGAGAGTTCACTAGCTGCTTCCAAATGAAATATGTATGATGGTGAATGGTTCCATATCATATATTCAAAAGGTAGCCATGTGCTCCTTTAGGAGCTTTAGATATAGGCTTGATAAAAACTTTAACTTTTCCCGCATTCAGGAACAAAGTTTTTCAAAGTACGCATTTCTTGAAAGTCAAGACTCAAATTTCATCCAAAAGGAAACGGTTCGATGGTGGGGCGATAATCTATTATGTGTATGCCCATTTGCCAGAAAAAGCATTCAGAACTTGTGAAATCCCCAAAATGACGATTTCAAGCTTTGGCACACTAAGTTTCATAGTTGGTGAAAATGAACATATCTTGAAAAGAGAGTACACTAGCTGCTTCCAAATGAAATATGTTTGATGGTGAATGGTTCTAAATCATATATTCAAAAGGTAGCCATGTGCTCCTTTAGGAGCTTTAGATATAGGCTTTATGGAAACTTTAACTTTTCCCGCATTCAGGAACAAAGTTTTTCAAAGTGCGCATTTCTTGAAAGTCAATACTCAAATTTCATCCAAAAGGAAAAGATTTGATGGTGGGGCGATAATCTATCAGGTGTATGCCCATTTGCCAGAAACCGCATTCAGAGCAGTTAAATCCCGAAAATGACGATTTCAAGCATTGGCACTCTAAGATTCATAGTTGGTGAAAATGAACATATCTTGAAGAGAGAGTTCACTAGCTGCTTCCAAATGAAATATGTTTGATGGTGAATGGTTCCATATCATATATTCAAAAGGTAGCCATGTGCTCCTTTAGGAGCTTTAGATATAGGCTTTATGGAAACTTTAACTTTTACCGCATTCAGGAACAAAGTTTTTCAAAGTGCGCATTTCTTGAAAGTCAATACTCAAATTTCATCCAAAAGGAAAAGATTTGATGGTGGGGCGATAATCTATCAGGTGTATGCCCATTTGCCAGAAACCGCATTCAGAGCAGTTAAATCCCCAAAATAACGATTTCAAGCTTTGGCACTCTAAGATTCATAGTTGGTGAAAATGAACATATCTTGAAGAGAGAGTTCACTAGCTGCTTCCAAATGAAATATGTTTGATGGTGAATGGTTCCAAATCATATATTCAAAAGGTAGCCATGTGCTCCTTTAGGAGCTTTAGATATAGGCTTTATGAAAACTTTAACTTTTCCCGCATTCAGGAACAAAGTTTTTCAAAGTACGCATTTCTTGAAAGTCAAGACTCAAATTTCATCCAAAAGGAAAAGGTTCGATGGTGGGCCGATAATCTATCAGGTGTATGCCCATTTGCCAGAAACCGCATTCAGAGCTTGTGAAATCCCCAAAATGACGATTTCAAGCTTTGGCACTCAAAGATTCATAGTTGGTGAAAATGAACATATCTTGAAGAGAGAGTTCACTAGCTGCTTCCAAATGAAATATGTTTGATGGTGAATGGTTCCAAATCATATATTCAAAAGGTAGCCATGTGCTCCTTTAGGAGCTTTAGATATAGGCTTTATAAAAACTTTAACTTTTCCAACATTCAGGAACAAAGTTTTTCTAAGTCGGCATTTCTTGAAAGTCAACACTCAAATTTCATCCAAAAGGAAAAGGTTTGATGGTGGGGCGATAATCTATCAGGTGTATGCCCATTTGCCAGAAACTGCGTTCAGAGCTTGAGAAATCCCCAAAATGACGATTTCAAGCTTTGGCCCTCTAAGATTCATAGTTGGTGAAAAGGAACATGACTTGAAGAGAGAGTTCACTAGCTGCTTCCAAATGAAATATGTATGATGGTGAATGGTTCCATATCATATATTCAAAAGGTAGCCATGTGCTCCTTTAGGAGCTTTAGATATAGGCTTGATAAAAACTTTAACTTTTCCCGCATTCAGGAACAAAGTTTTTCAAAGTACGCATTTCTTGAAAGTCAAGACTCAAATTTCATCCAAAAGGAAACGGTTCGATGGTGGGGCGATAATCTATTATGTGTATGCCCATTTGCCAGAAAAAGCATTCAGAACTTGTGAAATCCCCAAAATGACGATTTCAAGCTTTGGCACACTAAGTTTCATAGTTGGTGAAAATGAACATATCTTGAAAAGAGAGTACACTAGCTGCTTCCAAATGAAATATGTTTGATGGTGAATGGTTCTAAATCATATATTCAAAAGGTAGCCATGTGCTCCTTTAGGAGCTTTAGATATAGGCTTTATGGAAACTTTAACTTTTCCCGCATTCAGGAACAAAGTTTTTCAAAGTGCGCATTTCTTGAAAGTCAATACTCAAATTTCATCCAAAAGGAAAAGATTTGATGGTGGGGCGATAATCTATCAGGTGTATGCCCATTTGCCAGAAACCGCATTCAGAGCAGTTAAATCCCGAAAATGACGATTTCAAGCATTGGCACTCTAAGATTCATAGTTGGTGAAAATGAACATATCTTGAAGAGAGAGTTCACTAGCTGCTTCCAAATGAAATATGTTTGATGGTGAATGGTTCCATATCATATATTCAAAAGGTAGCCATGTGCTCCTTTAGGAGCTTTAGATATAGGCTTTATGGAAACTTTAACTTTTACCGCATTCAGGAACAAAGTTTTTCAAAGTGCGCATTTCTTGAAAGTCAATACTCAAATTTCATCCAAAAGGAAAAGATTTGATGGTGGGGCGATAATCTATCAGGTGTATGCCCATTTGCCAGAAACCGCATTCAGAGCAGTTAAATCCCCAAAATAACGATTTCAAGCTTTGGCACTCTAAGATTCATAGTTGGTGAAAATGAACATATCTTGAAGAGAGAGTTCACTAGCTGCTTCCAAATGAAATATGTTTGATGGTGAATGGTTCCAAATCATATATTCAAAAGGTAGCCATGTGCTCCTTTAGGAGCTTTAGATATAGGCTTTATAAAAACTTTAACTTTTCCCGCATTCAGGAACAAAGTTTTTCAAAGTACGCATTTCTTGAAAGTCAACACTCAAATTTCATCTAAAAGGAAAAGGTTTGATGGAGGGCCGATAATCTGTTATGTGTATGCCCATTTGCCAGAAAAAGCATTCAGAGCTTGTGAAATCCCCAAAATAACGATTTCAAGCTTTGGCACACTAAGTTTCATAGTTGGTGAAAATGAACATATCTTGAAGAGAGAGTTCACTAGCTGCTTCCAAATGAAATATGTTTGATGGTGAATGGTTCCAAATCATATATTCAAAAGGTAGCCATGTGCTCCTTTAGGAGCTTTAGATATAGGCTTTATAAAAACTTTAACTTTTCCCGCATTCAGGAACAAAGTTTTTCAAAGTACGCATTTCTTGAAAGTCAAGACTCAAATTTCATCCAAAAGGAAAAGCTTTGATGGTGGGGCAATAATCTTTCAGGTGTATGCCCAATTGCCAGAAACCGCATTCAGAGCTTGTGAAATCCCCAAAATGACGATTTCAAGCTTTGGCAAACTAAGTTTCATAGTTGGTGAAAATGAACATATCTTGAAGAGAGAGTTCACTAGCTGCTTCCAAATGAAATATGTTTGATGGTGAATGGTTCCATATCATATATTCAAAAGGTAGCCATGTGCTCCTTTAGGAGCTTTAGATATAGGCTTTATGAAAACTTTAACTTTTCCCGCATTCAGGAACAAAGTTTTTCAAAGTACGCATTTCTTGAAAGTCAATACTCAAATTTCATCCAAAAGGAAAAGATTTGATGGTGGGGCGATAATCTATCAGGTGTATGCCCATTTGCCAGAAACTGCGTTCAGAGCTTGTGAAATCCCCAAAATGACGATTTCAAGCTTTGGCCCTCTAAGATTCATAGTTGGTGAAAATGAACATATCTTGAAGAGAGAGTTCACTAGCTGCTTCCAAATGAAATATGTTTGATGGTGAATGGTTCCAAATCATATATTCAAAAGGTAGCCAGGTGCTCCGTTAGGAGCTTTAGATATAGGCTTTATGAAAACTTTAACTTTTCCCGCATTCAGGAACAAAGTTTTTCAAAGTACGCATTTCTTGAAAGTCAATACTCAAATTTCATCCAAAAGGAAAAGATTTGATGGTGGGGCGATAATCTATCAGGTGTATGCCCATTTGCCAGAAACCGCATTCAGAGCAGTTAAATCCCGAAAATTACGATTTCAAGCTTTGGCACTCTAAGATTCATAGTTGGTGAAAATGAACATATCTTGAAGAGAGAGTTCACTAGCTGCTTCCAAATGAAATATGTTTGATGGTGAATGGTTCCATATCATATATTCAAAAGGTAGCCATGTGCTCCTTTAGGAGCTTTAGATATAGGCTTTATGAAAACTTTAACTTTTCCCGCATTCAGGAACAAAGTTTTTCAAAGTACGCATTTCTTGAAAGTCAAGACTCAAATTTCATCCAAAAGGAAAAGGTTCGATGGTGGGCCGATAATCTATCAGGTGTATGCCCATTTGCCAGAAACCGCATTCAGAGCTTGTGAAATCCCCAAAATGACGATTTCAAGCTTTGGCACTCAAAGATTCATAGTTGGTGAAAATGAACATATCTTGAAGAGAGAGTTCACTAGCTGCTTCCAAATGAAATATGTTTGATGGTGAATGGTTCCAAATCATATATTCAAAAGGTAGCCATGTGCTCCTTTAGGAGCTTTAGATATAGGCTTTATAAAAACTTTAACTTTTCCAACATTCAGGAACAAAGTTTTTCTAAGTCGGCATTTCTTGAAAGTCAACACTCAAATTTCATCCAAAAGGAAAAGGTTTGATGGTGGGGCGATAATCTATCAGGTGTATGCCCATTTGCCAGAAACTGCGTTCAGAGCTTGAGAAATCCCCAAAATGACGATTTCAAGCTTTGGCCCTCTAAGATTCATAGTTGGTGAAAAGGAACATGACTTGAAGAGAGAGTTCACTAGCTGCTTCCAAATGAAATATGTATGATGGTGAATGGTTCCATATCATATATTCAAAAGGTAGCCATGTGCTCCTTTAGGAGCTTTAGATATAGGCTTTATGGAAACTTTAACTTTTACCGCATTCAGGAACAAAGTTTTTCAAAGTGCGCATTTCTTGAAAGTCAATACTCAAATTTCATCCAAAAGGAAAAGATTTGATGGTGGGGCGATAATCTATCAGGTGTATGCCCATTTGCCAGAAACCGCATTCAGAGCAGTTAAATCCCCAAAATAACGATTTCAAGCTTTTGCACTCTAAGATTCATAGTTGGTGAAAATGAACATATCTTGAAGAGAGAGTTCACTAGCTGCTTCCAAATGAAATATGTTTGATGGTGAATGGTTCCAAATCATATATTCAAAAGGTAGCCATGTGCTCCTTTAGGAGCTTTAGATATAGGCTTTATGAAAACTTTAACTTTTCCCGCATTCAGGAACAAAGTTTTTCAAAGTACGCATTTCTTGAAAGTCAAGACTCAAATTTCAACCAAAAGGAAAAGCTTTGATGGTGGGGCAATAATCTTTCAGGTGTATGCCCAATTGCCAGAAACCGCATTCAGAGCTTGTGAAATCCCCAAAATGACGATTTCAAGCTTTGGCAAACTAAGTTTCATAGTTGGTGAAAATGAACATATCTTGAAGAGAGAGTTCACTAGCTGCTTCCAAATGAAATATGTTTGATGGTGAATGGTTCCATATCATATATTCAAAAGGTAGCCATGTGCTCCTTTAGGAGCTTTAGATATAGGCTTTATGAAAACTTTAACTTTTCCCGCATTCAGGAACAAAGTTTTTCAAAGTACGCATTTCTTGAAAGTCAATACTCAAATTTCATCCAAAAGGAAAAGATTTGATGGTGGGGCGATAATCTATCAGGTGTATGCCCATTTGCCAGAAACTGCGTTCAGAGCTTGTGAAATCCCCAAAATGACGATTTCAAGCTTTGGCCCTCTAAGATTCATAGTTGGTGAAAATGAACATATCTTGAAGAGAGAGTTCACTAGCTGCTTCCAAATGAAATATGTTTGATGGTGAATGGTTCCAAATCATATATTCAAAAGGTAGCCAGGTGCTCCGTTAGGAGCTTTAGATATAGGCTTTATGAAAACTTTAACTTTTCCCGCATTCAGGAACAAAGTTTTTCAAAGTACGCATTTCTTGAAAGTCAATACTCAAATTTCATCCAAAAGGAAAAGATTTGATGGTGGGGCGATAATCTATCAGGTGTATGCCCATTTGCCAGAAACCGCATTCAGAGCAGTTAAATCCCGAAAATTACGATTTCAAGCTTTGGCACTCTAAGATTCATAGTTGGTGAAAATGAACATATCTTGAAGAGAGAGTTCACTAGCTGCTTCCAAATGAAATATGTTTGATGGTGAATGGTTCCATATCATATATTCAAAAGGTAGCCATGTGCTCCTTTAGGAGCTTTAGATATAGGCTTTATGAAAACTTTAACTTTTCCCGCATTCAGGAACAAAGTTTTTCAAAGTACGCATTTCTTGAAAGTCAAGACTCAAATTTCATCCAAAAGGAAAAGGTTCGATGGTGGGCCGATAATCTATCAGGTGTATGCCCATTTGCCAGAAACCGCATTCAGAGCTTGTGAAATCCCCAAAATGACGATTTCAAGCTTTGGCACTCAAAGATTCATAGTTGGTGAAAATGAACATATCTTGAAGAGAGAGTTCACTAGCTGCTTCCAAATGAAATATGTTTGATGGTGAATGGTTCCAAATCATATATTCAAAAGGTAGCCATGTGCTCCTTTAGGAGCTTTAGATATAGGCTTTATAAAAACTTTAACTTTTCCAACATTCAGGAACAAAGTTTTTCTAAGTCGGCATTTCTTGAAAGTCAACACTCAAATTTCATCCAAAAGGAAAAGGTTTGATGGTGGGGCGATAATCTATCAGGTGTATGCCCATTTGCCAGAAACTGCGTTCAGAGCTTGAGAAATCCCCAAAATGACGATTTCAAGCTTTGGCCCTCTAAGATTCATAGTTGGTGAAAAGGAACATGACTTGAAGAGAGAGTTCACTAGCTGCTTCCAAATGAAATATGTATGATGGTGAATGGTTCCATATCATATATTCAAAAGGTAGCCATGTGCTCCTTTAGGAGCTTTAGATATAGGCTTGATAAAAACTTTAACTTTTCCCGCATTCAGGAACAAAGTTTTTCAAAGTACGCATTTCTTGAAAGTCAAGACTCAAATTTCATCCAAAAGGAAACGGTTCGATGGTGGGGCGATAATCTATTATGTGTATGCCCATTTGCCAGAAAAAGCATTCAGAACTTGTGAAATCCCCAAAATGACGATTTCAAGCTTTGGCACACTAAGTTTCATAGTTGGTGAAAATGAACATATCTTGAAAAGAGAGTACACTAGCTGCTTCCAAATGAAATATGTTTGATGGTGAATGGTTCTAAATCATATATTCAAAAGGTAGCCATGTGCTCCTTTAGGAGCTTTAGATATAGGCTTTATGGAAACTTTAACTTTTCCCGCATTCAGGAACAAAGTTTTTCAAAGTGCGCATTTCTTGAAAGTCAATACTCAAATTTCATCCAAAAGGAAAAGATTTGATGGTGGGGCGATAATCTATCAGGTGTATGCCCATTTGCCAGAAACCGCATTCAGAGCAGTTAAATCCCGAAAATGACGATTTCAAGCATTGGCACTCTAAGATTCATAGTTGGTGAAAATGAACATATCTTGAAGAGAGAGTTCACTAGCTGCTTCCAAATGAAATATGTTTGATGGTGAATGGTTCCATATCATATATTCAAAAGGTAGCCATGTGCTCCTTTAGGAGCTTTAGATATAGGCTTTATGGAAACTTTAACTTTTACCGCATTCAGGAACAAAGTTTTTCAAAGTGCGCATTTCTTGAAAGTCAATACTCAAATTTCATCCAAAAGGAAAAGATTTGATGGTGGGGCGATAATCTATCAGGTGTATGCCCATTTGCCAGAAACCGCATTCAGAGCAGTTAAATCCCCAAAATAACGATTTCAAGCTTTGGCACTCTAAGATTCATAGTTGGTGAAAATGAACATATCTTGAAGAGAGAGTTCACTAGCTGCTTCCAAATGAAATATGTTTGATGGTGAATGGTTCCAAATCATATATTCAAAAGGTAGCCATGTGCTCCTTTAGGAGCTTTAGATATAGGCTTTATAAAAACTTTAACTTTTCCCGCATTCAGGAACAAAGTTTTTCAAAGTACGCATTTCTTGAAAGTCAACACTCAAATTTCATCTAAAAGGAAAAGGTTTGATGGAGGGCCGATAATCTGTTATGTGTATGCCCATTTGCCAGAAAAAGCATTCAGAGCTTGTGAAATCCCCAAAATAACGATTTCAAGCTTTGGCACACTAAGTTTCATAGTTGGTGAAAATGAACATATCTTGAAGAGAGAGTTCACTAGCTGCTTCCAAATGAAATATGTTTGATGGTGAATGGTTCCAAATCATATATTCAAAAGGTAGCCATGTGCTCCTTTAGGAGCTTTAGATATAGGCTTTATAAAAACTTTAACTTTTCCCGCATTCAGGAACAAAGTTTTTCAAAGTACGCATTTCTTGAAAGTCAAGACTCAAATTTCATCCAAAAGGAAAAGCTTTGATGGTGGGGCAATAATCTTTCAGGTGTATGCCCAATTGCCAGAAACCGCATTCAGAGCTTGTGAAATCCCCAAAATGACGATTTCAAGCTTTGGCAAACTAAGTTTCATAGTTGGTGAAAATGAACATATCTTGAAGAGAGAGTTCACTAGCTGCTTCCAAATGAAATATGTTTGATGGTGAATGGTTCCATATCATATATTCAAAAGGTAGCCATGTGCTCCTTTAGGAGCTTTAGATATAGGCTTTATGAAAACTTTAACTTTTCCCGCATTCAGGAACAAAGTTTTTCAAAGTACGCATTTCTTGAAAGTCAATACTCAAATTTCATCCAAAAGGAAAAGATTTGATGGTGGGGCGATAATCTATCAGGTGTATGCCCATTTGCCAGAAACTGCGTTCAGAGCTTGTGAAATCCCCAAAATGACGATTTCAAGCTTTGGCCCTCTAAGATTCATAGTTGGTGAAAATGAACATATCTTGAAGAGAGAGTTCACTAGCTGCTTCCAAATGAAATATGTTTGATGGTGAATGGTTCCAAATCATATATTCAAAAGGTAGCCAGGTGCTCCGTTAGGAGCTTTAGATATAGGCTTTATGAAAACTTTAACTTTTCCCGCATTCAGGAACAAAGTTTTTCAAAGTACGCATTTCTTGAAAGTCAATACTCAAATTTCATCCAAAAGGAAAAGATTTGATGGTGGGGCGATAATCTATCAGGTGTATGCCCATTTGCCAGAAACCGCATTCAGAGCAGTTAAATCCCGAAAATTACGATTTCAAGCTTTGGCACTCTAAGATTCATAGTTGGTGAAAATGAACATATCTTGAAGAGAGAGTTCACTAGCTGCTTCCAAATGAAATATGTTTGATGGTGAATGGTTCCATATCATATATTCAAAAGGTAGCCATGTGCTCCTTTAGGAGCTTTAGATATAGGCTTTATGAAAACTTTAACTTTTCCCGCATTCAGGAACAAAGTTTTTCAAAGTACGCATTTCTTGAAAGTCAAGACTCAAATTTCATCCAAAAGGAAAAGGTTCGATGGTGGGGCGATAATCTATTATGTGTATGCCCATTGGCCAGAAACCGCATTCAGAGCTTGTGAAATCCACAAAATAACGATTTCAAGCTTTGGCACACTAAGTTTCATAGTTGGTGAAAATGAACATATCTTGAAGAGAGAGTTCACAAGCTGCTTCCAAATGAAATATGTTTGATGGTGAATGGTTCCAAATCATATATTCAAAAGGTAGCCATGTGCTCCTTTAGGAGCTTTAGATATAGGCTTTATGAAAACTTTAACTTTTACCGCATTCAGGAACAAAGTTTTTCAAAGTACGCATTTCTTGAAAGTCAAGACTCAAATTTCATCCAAAAGGAAAAGGTTCGATGGTGGGCCGATAATCTTTTATGTGTATGCCCATTTACCAGAAACCGCATTCAGAGCTTGTGAAATCCCCAAAATAACGATTTCAAGCTTTGGCACACTAAGTTTCATAGTTGGTGAAAATGAACATATCTTGAAGAGAGAGTTCACTAGCTGCTTCCAAATGAAATATGTTTGATGGTGAATGGTTCCAAATCATATATTCAAAAGGTAGCCAGGTGCTCCCTTAGGAGCTTTAGATATAGGCTTTATGAAAACTTTAACTTTTCCCGCATTCAGGAACAAAGTTTTTCTAAGTTGGCATTTCTTGAAAGTCAACACTCAAATTTCATCCAAAAGGAAAAGGTTTGATGGTGGGGCAATAATCTATCAGGTGTATGCCCATTTGCCAGAAACCGCATTCAGAGCTTGTGAAATCCCCAAAATGACGATTTCAAGCTTTGGCACACTAAGTTTCATAGTTGGTGAAAATGAACATATCTTGAAGAGAGAGTTCACTAGCTGCTTCCAAATGAAATATGTTTGATGGTGAATGGTTCCAAATCATATATTCAAAAGGTAGCCATGTGCTCCTTTAGGAGCTTTAGATATAGGCTTTATGGAAACTTTAACTTTTCCCGCATTCAGGAACAAAGTTTTTCAAAGTGCGCATTTCTTGAAAGTCAAGACTCAAATTTCATCCAAAAGGAAAAGGTTCGATGGTGGGGCGATAATCTATCAGGTGTATGCCCATTTGCCAGAAACTGCATTCAGAGCTTGTGAAATCCCCAAAATGACGATTTCAAGCTTTGGCACTCTAAGATTCATAGTTGGTGAAAATGAACATATCTTGAAGAGAGAGTTCACTAGCTGCTTCCAAATGAAATATGTTTGATGGTGAATGGTTCCATATCATATATTCAATAGGTAGCCATGTGCTCCTTTAGGAGCTTTAGATATAGGCTTTATGAAAACTTTAACTTTTCCCGCATTCAGGAACAAAGTTTTTCAAAGTGCGCATTTCTTGAAAGTCAATACTCAAATTTCATCCAAAAGGAAAAGATTTGATGGTGGGGCGATAATCTGTCAGGTGTATGCCCATTTACCAGAAACCGCATTCAGAGCTTGTGAAATCCCCAAAATAACGATTTCAAGCTTTGGCACACTAAGTTTCATAGTTGGTGAAAATGAACATATCTTGAAGAGAGAGTTCACTAGCTGCTTCCAAATGAAATATGTTTGATGGTGAATGGTTCCAAATCATATATTCAAAAGGTAGCCATGTGCTCCTTTAGGAGCTTTAGATATAGGCTTTATGGAAACTTTAACTTTTCCCGCATTCAGGAACAAAGTTTTTCAAAGTGCGCATTTCTTGAAAGTCAAGACTCAAATTTCATCCAAAAGGAAAAGGTTCGATGGTGGGGCGATAATCTATCAGGTGTATGCCCATTTGCCAGAAACTGCATTCAGAGCTTGTGAAATCCCCAAAATGACGATTTCAAGCTTTGGCACTCTAAGATTCATAGTTGGTGAAAATGAACATATCTTGAAGAGAGAGTTCACTAGCTGCTTCCAAATGAAATATGTTTGATGGTGAATGGTTCCAAATCATATATTCAATAGGTAGCCATGTGCTCCTTTAGGAGCTTTAGATATAGGCTTTATGAAAACTTTAACTTTTCCCGCATTCAGGAACAAAGTTTTTCTAAGTCGGCATTTCTTGAAAGTCAACACTCAAATTTCATCCAAAAGGAAAAGGTTTGATGGTGGGGCAATAATCTATCAGGTGTATGCCCATTTGCCAGAAACCGCATTCAGAGCTTGTGAAATCCCCAAAATGACGATTTCAAGCTTTGGCACACTAAGTTTCATAGTTGGTGAAAATGAACATATCTTGAAGAGAGAGTTCACTAGCTGCTTCCAAATGAAATATGTTTGATGGTGAATGGTTCCAAATCATATATTCAAAAGGTAGCCATGTGCTCCTTTAGGAGCTTTAGATATAGGCTTTATGGAAACTTTAACTTTTCCCGCATTCAGGAACAAAGTTTTTCAAAGTGCGCATTTCTTGAAAGTCAAGACTCAAATTTCATCCAAAAGGAAAAGGTTCGATGGTGGGGCGATAATCTATCAGGTGTATGCCCATTTGCCAGAAACCGCATTCAGAGCTTGTGAAATCCCCAAAATGACGATTTCAAGCTTTGGCACTCTAAGATTCATAGTTGGTGAAAATGAACATATCTTGAAGAGAGAGTTCACTAGCTGCTTCCAAATGAAATATGTTTGATGGTGAATGGTTCCAAATCATATATTCAAAAGGTAGCCATGTGCTCCTTTAGGAGCTTTAGATATAGGCTTTATGAAAACTTTAACTTTTCCCGCATTCAGGAACAAAGTTTTTCAAAGTGCGCATTTCTTGAAAGTCAATACTCAAATTTCATCCAAAAGGAAAAGATTTGATGGTGGGGCGATAATCTGTCAGGTGTATGCCCATTTACCAGAAACCGCATTCAGAGCTTGTGAAATCCCCAAAATAACGATTTCAAGCTTTGGCACACTAAGTTTCATAGTTGGTGAAAATGAACATATCTTGAAGAGAGAGTTCACTAGCTGCTTCCAAATGAAATATGTTTGATGGTGAATGGTTCCAAATCATATATTCAAAAGGTAGCCAGGTGCTCCCTTAGGAGCTTTAGATATAGGCTTTATGAAAACTTTAACTTTTCCCGCATTCAGGAACAAAGTTTTTCTAAGTCGGCATTTCTTGAAAGTCAACACTCAAATTTCATCCAAAAGGAAAAGGTTTGATGGTGGGGCAATAATCTATCAGGTGTATGCCCATTTGTCAGAAACCGCATTCAGAGCTTGTGAAATCCCCAAAATGACAATTTCAAGCTTTGGCAATCTAAGATTCATAGTTGGTGAAAATGAACATATCTTGAAGAGAGAGTTCACTAGCTGCTTCCAAATGAAATATGTTTGATGGTGAATGGTTCCAAATCATATATTCAAAAGGTAGCCATGTGCTCCTTTAGGAGCTTTAGATATAGGCTTTATGAAAACTTTAACTTTTCCCGCATTCAGGAACAAAGTTTTTCAAAGTACGCATTTCTTGAAAGTCAAGACTCAAATTTCATCCAAAAGGAAAAGGTTCGATGGTGGGGCGATAATCTATTATGTGTATGCCCATTTGCCAGAAACCGCATTCAGAGCTTGTGAAATCCCCAAAATAACGATTTCAAGCTTTGGCACAGTAAGTTTCATAGTTGGTGAAAATGAACATATCTTGAAGAGAGAGTTCACAAGCTGCTTCCAAATGAAATATGTTTGATGGTGAATGGTTCCAAATCATATATTCAAAAGGTAGCCATGTGCTCCTTTAGGAGCTTTAGATATAGGCTTTATGAAAACTTTAACTTTTCCCGCATTCAGGAACAAAGTTTTTCAAAGTACGCATTTCTTGAAAGTCAAGACTCAAATTTCATCCCAAAGGAAAAGGTTCGATGGTGGGCCGATAATCTATTATGTGTATGCCCATTTGCCTGAAAAAGCATTCAGAGCTTGTGAAATCCCCAAAATAACGATTTCAATCTTTGGCACACTAAGTTTCATAGTTGGTGAAAATGAACATATCTTGAAGAGAGAGTTCACTATCTGCTTCCAAATGAAATATGTTTGATGGTGAATGGTTCCAAATCATATATTCAAAAGGTAGCCATGTGCTCCTTTAGGAGCTTTAGATATAGGCTTTATAAAAACTTTAACTTTTCCAACATTCAGGAACAAAGTTTTTCTAAGTCGGCATTTCTTGAAAGTCAACACTCAAATTTCATCCAAAAGGAAAAGGTTTGATGGTGGGGCGATAATCTATCAGGTGTATGCCCATTTGCCAGAAACTGCGTTCAGAGCTTGAGAAATCCCCAAAATGACGATTTCAAGCTTTGGCCCTCTAAGATTCATAGTTGGTGAAAAGGAACATGACTTGAAGAGAGAGTTCACTAGCTGCTTCCAAATGAAATATGTATGATGGTGAATGGTTCCATATCATATATTCAAAAGGTAGCCATGTGCTCCTTTAGGAGCTTTAGATATAGGCTTGATAAAAACTTTAACTTTTCCCGCATTCAGGAACAAAGTTTTTCAAAGTACGCATTTCTTGAAAGTCAAGACTCAAATTTCATCCAAAAGGAAACGGTTCGATGGTGGGGCGATAATCTATTATGTGTATGCCCATGTGCCAGAAAAAGCATTCAGAACTTGTGAAATCCCCAAAATGACGATTTCAAGCTTTGGCACACTAAGTTTCATAGTTGGTGAAAATGAACATATCTTGAAAAGAGAGTACACTAGCTGCTTCCAAATGAAATATGTTTGATGGTGAATGGTTCTAAATCATATATTCAAAAGGTAGCCATGTGCTCCTTTAGGAGCTTTAGATATAGGCTTTATGGAAACTTTAACTTTTCCCGCATTCAGGAACAAAGTTTTTCAAAGTGCGCATTTCTTGAAAGTCAATACTCAAATTTCATCCAAAAGGAAAAGATTTGATGGTGGGGCGATAATCTATCAGGTGTATGCCCATTTGCCAGAAACCGCATTCAGAGCAGTTAAATCCCGAAAATGACGATTTCAAGCTTTGGCACTCTAAGATTCATAGTTGGTGAAAATGAACATATCTTGAAGAGAGAGTTCACTAGCTGCTTCCAAATGAAATATGTTTGATGGTGAATGGTTCCATATCATATATTCAAAAGGTAGCCATGTGCTCCTTTAGGAGCTTTAGATATAGGCTTTATGGAAACTTTAACTTTTACCGCATTCAGGAACAAAGTTTTTCAAAGTGCGCATTTCTTGAAAGTCAATACTCAAATTTCATCCAAAAGGAAAAGATTTGATGGTGGGGCGATAATCTATCAGGTGTATGCCCATTTGCCAGAAACCGCATTCAGAGCAGTTAAATCCCCAAAATAACGATTTCAAGCTTTGGCACACTAAGTTTCATAGTTGGTGAAAATGAACATATCTTGAAGAGAGAGTTCACTAGCTGCTTCCAAATGAAATATGTTTGATGGTGAATGGTTCCAAATCATATATTCAAAAGGTAGCCATGTGCTCCTTTAGGAGCTTTAGATATAGGCTTTATAAAAACTTTAACTTTTCCCGCATTCAGGAACAAAGTTTTTCAAAGTACGCATTTCTTGAAAGTCAAGACTCAAATTTCATCCAAAAGGAAAAGCTTTGATGGTGGGGCAATAATCTATCAGGTGTATGCCCAATTGCCAGAAACCGCATTCAGAGCTTGTGAAATCCCCAAAATGACGATTTCAAGCTTTGGCAAACTAAGTTTCATAGTTGGTGAAAATGAACATATCTTGAAGAGAGAGTTCACTAGCTGCTTCCAAATGAAATATGTTTGATGGTGAATGGTTCCATATCATATATTCAAAAGGTAGCCATGTGCTCCTTTAGGAGCTTTAGATATAGGCTTTATGAAAACTTTAACTTTTCCCGCATTCAGGAACAAAGTTTTTCAAAGTACGCATTTCTTGAAAGTCAATACTCAAATTTCATCCAAAAGGAAAAGATTTGATGGTGGGGCGATAATCTATCAGGTGTATGCCCATTTGCCAGAAACTGTGTTCAGAGCTTGTGAAATCCCCAAAATGACGATTTCAAGCTTTGGCCCTCTAAGATTCATAGTTGGTGAAAATGAACATATCTTGAAGAGAGAGTTCACTAGCTGCTTCCAAATGAAATATGTTTGATGGTGAATGGTTCCAAATCATATATTCAAAAGGTAGCCAGGTGCTCCGTTAGGAGCTTTAGATTTAGGCTTTATGAAAACTTTAACTTTTCCCGCATTCAGGAACAAAGTTTTTCAAAGTACGCATTTCTTGAAAGTCAATACTCAAATTTCATCCAAAAGGAAAAGATTTGATGGTGGGGCGATAATCTATCAGGTGTATGCCCATTTGCCAGAAACCGCATTCAGAGCAGTTAAATCCCGAAAATTACGATTTCAAGCTTTGGCACTCTAAGATTCATAGTTGGTGAAAATGAACATATCTTGAAGAGAGAGTTCACTAGCTGCTTCCAAATGAAATATGTTTGATGGTGAATGGTTCCAAATCATATATTCAAAAGGTAGCCAGGTGCTCCGTTAGGAGCTTTAGATATAGGCTTTATGAAAACTTTAACTTTTCCCGCATTCAGGAACAAAGTTTTTCAAAGTACGCATTTCTTGAAAGTCAATACTCAAATTTCATCCAAAAGGAAAAGATTTGATGGTGGGGCGATAATCTATCAGGTGTATGCCCATTTGCCAGAAACCGCATTCAGAGCAGTTAAATCCCGAAAATTACGATTTCAAGCTTTGGCACTCTAAGATTCATAGTTGGTGAAAATGAACATATCTTGAAGAGAGAGTTCACTAGCTGCTTCCAAATGAAATATGTTTGATGGTGAATGGTTCCATATCATATATTCAAAAGGTAGCCATGTGCTCCTTTAGGAGCTTTAGATATAGGCTTTATGAAAACTTTAACTTTTCCCGCATTCAGGAACAAAGTTTTTCAAAGTACGCATTTCTTGAAAGTCAAGACTCAAATTTCATCCAAAAGGAAAAGGTTCGATGGTGGGGCGATAATCTATTATGTGTATGCCCATTGGCCAGAAACCGCATTCAGAGCTTGTGAAATCCACAAAATAACGATTTCAAGCTTTGGCACACTAAGTTTCATAGTTGGTGAAAATGAACATATCTTGAAGAGAGAGTTCACAAGCTGCTTCCAAATGAAATATGTTTGATGGTGAATGGTTCCAAATCATATATTCAAAAGGTAGCCATGTGCTCCTTTAGGAGCTTTAGATATAGGCTTTATGAAAACTTTAACTTTTACCGCATTCAGGAACAAAGTTTTTCAAAGTACGCATTTCTTGAAAGTCAAGACTCAAATTTCATCCAAAAGGAAAAGGTTCGATGGTGGGCCGATAATCTTTTATGTGTATGCCCATTTACCAGAAACCGCATTCAGAGCTTGTGAAATCCCCAAAATAACGATTTCAAGCTTTGGCACACTAAGTTTCATAGTTGGTGAAAATGAACATATCTTGAAGAGAGAGTTCACTAGCTGCTTCCAAATGAAATATGTTTGATGGTGAATGGTTCCAAATCATATATTCAAAAGGTAGCCAGGTGCTCCCTTAGGAGCTTTAGATATAGGCTTTATGAAAACTTTAACTTTTCCCGCATTCAGGAACAAAGTTTTTCTAAGTTGGCATTTCTTGAAAGTCAACACTCAAATTTCATCCAAAAGGAAAAGGTTTGATGGTGGGGCAATAATCTATCAGGTGTATGCCCATTTGCCAGAAACCGCATTCAGAGCTTGTGAAATCCCCAAAATGACGATTTCAAGCTTTGGCACACTAAGTTTCATAGTTGGTGAAAATGAACATATCTTGAAGAGAGAGTTCACTAGCTGCTTCCAAATGAAATATGTTTGATGGTGAATGGTTCCAAATCATATATTCAAAAGGTAGCCATGTGCTCCTTTAGGAGCTTTAGATATAGGCTTTATGGAAACTTTAACTTTTCCCGCATTCAGGAACAAAGTTTTTCAAAGTGCGCATTTCTTGAAAGTCAAGACTCAAATTTCATCCAAAAGGAAAAGGTTCGATGGTGGGGCGATAATCTATCAGGTGTATGCCCATTTGCCAGAAACTGCATTCAGAGCTTGTGAAATCCCCAAAATGACGATTTCAAGCTTTGGCACTCTAAGATTCATAGTTGGTGAAAATGAACATATCTTGAAGAGAGAGTTCACTAGCTGCTTCCAAATGAAATATGTTTGATGGTGAATGGTTCCATATCATATATTCAATAGGTAGCCATGTGCTCCTTTAGGAGCTTTAGATATAGGCTTTATGAAAACTTTAACTTTTCCCGCATTCAGGAACAAAGTTTTTCAAAGTGCGCATTTCTTGAAAGTCAATACTCAAATTTCATCCAAAAGGAAAAGATTTGATGGTGGGGCGATAATCTGTCAGGTGTATGCCCATTTACCAGAAACCGCATTCAGAGCTTGTGAAATCCCCAAAATAACGATTTCAAGCTTTGGCACACTAAGTTTCATAGTTGGTGAAAATGAACATATCTTGAAGAGAGAGTTCACTAGCTGCTTCCAAATGAAATATGTTTGATGGTGAATGGTTCCAAATCATATATTCAAAAGGTAGCCATGTGCTCCTTTAGGAGCTTTAGATATAGGCTTTATGGAAACTTTAACTTTTCCCGCATTCAGGAACAAAGTTTTTCAAAGTGCGCATTTCTTGAAAGTCAAGACTCAAATTTCATCCAAAAGGAAAAGGTTCGATGGTGGGGCGATAATCTATCAGGTGTATGCCCATTTGCCAGAAACTGCATTCAGAGCTTGTGAAATCCCCAAAATGACGATTTCAAGCTTTGGCACTCTAAGATTCATAGTTGGTGAAAATGAACATATCTTGAAGAGAGAGTTCACTAGCTGCTTCCAAATGAAATATGTTTGATGGTGAATGGTTCCAAATCATATATTCAATAGGTAGCCATGTGCTCCTTTAGGAGCTTTAGATATAGGCTTTATGAAAACTTTAACTTTTCCCGCATTCAGGAACAAAGTTTTTCTAAGTCGGCATTTCTTGAAAGTCAACACTCAAATTTCATCCAAAAGGAAAAGGTTTGATGGTGGGGCAATAATCTATCAGGTGTATGCCCATTTGCCAGAAACCGCATTCAGAGCTTGTGAAATCCCCAAAATGACGATTTCAAGCTTTGGCACACTAAGTTTCATAGTTGGTGAAAATGAACATATCTTGAAGAGAGAGTTCACTAGCTGCTTCCAAATGAAATATGTTTGATGGTGAATGGTTCCAAATCATATATTCAAAAGGTAGCCATGTGCTCCTTTAGGAGCTTTAGATATAGGCTTTATGGAAACTTTAACTTTTCCCGCATTCAGGAACAAAGTTTTTCAAAGTGCGCATTTCTTGAAAGTCAAGACTCAAATTTCATCCAAAAGGAAAAGGTTCGATGGTGGGGCGATAATCTATCAGGTGTATGCCCATTTGCCAGAAACCGCATTCAGAGCTTGTGAAATCCCCAAAATGACGATTTCAAGCTTTGGCACTCTAAGATTCATAGTTGGTGAAAATGAACATATCTTGAAGAGAGAGTTCACTAGCTGCTTCCAAATGAAATATGTTTGATGGTGAATGGTTCCAAATCATATATTCAAAAGGTAGCCATGTGCTCCTTTAGGAGCTTTAGATATAGGCTTTATGAAAACTTTAACTTTTCCCGCATTCAGGAACAAAGTTTTTCAAAGTGCGCATTTCTTGAAAGTCAATACTCAAATTTCATCCAAAAGGAAAAGATTTGATGGTGGGGCGATAATCTGTCAGGTGTATGCCCATTTACCAGAAACCGCATTCAGAGCTTGTGAAATCCCCAAAATAACGATTTCAAGCTTTGGCACACTAAGTTTCATAGTTGGTGAAAATGAACATATCTTGAAGAGAGAGTTCACTAGCTGCTTCCAAATGAAATATGTTTGATGGTGAATGGTTCCAAATCATATATTCAAAAGGTAGCCAGGTGCTCCCTTAGGAGCTTTAGATATAGGCTTTATGAAAACTTTAACTTTTCCCGCATTCAGGAACAAAGTTTTTCTAAGTCGGCATTTCTTGAAAGTCAACACTCAAATTTCATCCAAAAGGAAAAGGTTTGATGGTGGGGCAATAATCTATCAGGTGTATGCCCATTTGTCAGAAACCGCATTCAGAGCTTGTGAAATCCCCAAAATGACAATTTCAAGCTTTGGCAATCTAAGATTCATAGTTGGTGAAAATGAACATATCTTGAAGAGAGAGTTCACTAGCTGCTTCCAAATGAAATATGTTTGATGGTGAATGGTTCCAAATCATATATTCAAAAGGTAGCCATGTGCTCCTTTAGGAGCTTTAGATATAGGCTTTATGAAAACTTTAACTTTTCCCGCATTCAGGAACAAAGTTTTTCAAAGTACGCATTTCTTGAAAGTCAAGACTCAAATTTCATCCAAAAGGAAAAGGTTCGATGGTGGGGCGATAATCTATTATGTGTATGCCCATTTGCCAGAAACCGCATTCAGAGCTTGTGAAATCCCCAAAATAACGATTTCAAGCTTTGGCACAGTAAGTTTCATAGTTGGTGAAAATGAACATATCTTGAAGAGAGAGTTCACAAGCTGCTTCCAAATGAAATATGTTTGATGGTGAATGGTTCCAAATCATATATTCAAAAGGTAGCCATGTGCTCCTTTAGGAGCTTTAGATATAGGCTTTATGAAAACTTTAACTTTTCCCGCATTCAGGAACAAAGTTTTTCAAAGTACGCATTTCTTGAAAGTCAAGACTCAAATTTCATCCCAAAGGAAAAGGTTCGATGGTGGGCCGATAATCTATTATGTGTATGCCCATTTGCCTGAAAAAGCATTCAGAGCTTGTGAAATCCCCAAAATAACGATTTCAATCTTTGGCACACTAAGTTTCATAGTTGGTGAAAATGAACATATCTTGAAGAGAGAGTTCACTATCTGCTTCCAAATGAAATATGTTTGATGGTGAATGGTTCCAAATCATATATTCAAAAGGTAGCCATGTGCTCCTTTAGGAGCTTTAGATATAGGCTTTATAAAAACTTTAACTTTTCCAACATTCAGGAACAAAGTTTTTCTAAGTCGGCATTTCTTGAAAGTCAACACTCAAATTTCATCCAAAAGGAAAAGGTTTGATGGTGGGGCGATAATCTATCAGGTGTATGCCCATTTGCCAGAAACTGCGTTCAGAGCTTGAGAAATCCCCAAAATGACGATTTCAAGCTTTGGCCCTCTAAGATTCATAGTTGGTGAAAAGGAACATGACTTGAAGAGAGAGTTCACTAGCTGCTTCCAAATGAAATATGTATGATGGTGAATGGTTCCATATCATATATTCAAAAGGTAGCCATGTGCTCCTTTAGGAGCTTTAGATATAGGCTTGATAAAAACTTTAACTTTTCCCGCATTCAGGAACAAAGTTTTTCAAAGTACGCATTTCTTGAAAGTCAAGACTCAAATTTCATCCAAAAGGAAACGGTTCGATGGTGGGGCGATAATCTATTATGTGTATGCCCATTTGCCAGAAAAAGCATTCAGAACTTGTGAAATCCCCAAAATGACGATTTCAAGCTTTGGCACACTAAGTTTCATAGTTGGTGAAAATGAACATATCTTGAAAAGAGAGTACACTAGCTGCTTCCAAATGAAATATGTTTGATGGTGAATGGTTCTAAATCATATATTCAAAAGGTAGCCATGTGCTCCTTTAGGAGCTTTAGATATAGGCTTTATGGAAACTTTAACTTTTCCCGCATTCAGGAACAAAGTTTTTCAAAGTGCGCATTTCTTGAAAGTCAATACTCAAATTTCATCCAAAAGGAAAAGATTTGATGGTGGGGCGATAATCTATCAGGTGTATGCCCATTTGCCAGAAACCGCATTCAGAGCAGTTAAATCCCGAAAATGACGATTTCAAGCTTTGGCACTCTAAGATTCATAGTTGGTGAAAATGAACATATCTTGAAGAGAGAGTTCACTAGCTGCTTCCAAATGAAATATGTTTGATGGTGAATGGTTCCATATCATATATTCAAAAGGTAGCCATGTGCTCCTTTAGGAGCTTTAGATATAGGCTTTATGGAAACTTTAACTTTTACCGCATTCAGGAACAAAGTTTTTCAAAGTGCGCATTTCTTGAAAGTCAATACTCAAATTTCATCCAAAAGGAAAAGATTTGATGGTGGGGCGATAATCTATCAGGTGTATGCCCATTTGCCAGAAACCGCATTCAGAGCAGTTAAATCCCCAAAATAACGATTTCAAGCTTTGGCACACTAAGTTTCATAGTTGGTGAAAATGAACATATCTTGAAGAGAGAGTTCACTAGCTGCTTCCAAATGAAATATGTTTGATGGTGAATGGTTCCAAATCATATATTCAAAAGGTAGCCATGTGCTCCTTTAGGAGCTTTAGATATAGGCTTTATAAAAACTTTAACTTTTCCCGCATTCAGGAACAAAGTTTTTCAAAGTACGCATTTCTTGAAAGTCAAGACTCAAATTTCATCCAAAAGGAAAAGCTTTGATGGTGGGGCAATAATCTATCAGGTGTATGCCCAATTGCCAGAAACCGCATTCAGAGCTTGTGAAATCCCCAAAATGACGATTTCAAGCTTTGGCAAACTAAGTTTCATAGTTGGTGAAAATGAACATATCTTGAAGAGAGAGTTCACTAGCTGCTTCCAAATGAAATATGTTTGATGGTGAATGGTTCCATATCATATATTCAAAAGGTAGCCATGTGCTCCTTTAGGAGCTTTAGATATAGGCTTTATGAAAACTTTAACTTTTCCCGCATTCAGGAACAAAGTTTTTCAAAGTACGCATTTCTTGAAAGTCAATACTCAAATTTCATCCAAAAGGAAAAGATTTGATGGTGGGGCGATAATCTATCAGGTGTATGCCCATTTGCCAGAAACTGTGTTCAGAGCTTGTGAAATCCCCAAAATGACGATTTCAAGCTTTGGCCCTCTAAGATTCATAGTTGGTGAAAATGAACATATCTTGAAGAGAGAGTTCACTAGCTGCTTCCAAATGAAATATGTTTGATGGTGAATGGTTCCAAATCATATATTCAAAAGGTAGCCAGGTGCTCCGTTAGGAGCTTTAGATTTAGGCTTTATGAAAACTTTAACTTTTCCCGCATTCAGGAACAAAGTTTTTCAAAGTACGCATTTCTTGAAAGTCAATACTCAAATTTCATCCAAAAGGAAAAGATTTGATGGTGGGGCGATAATCTATCAGGTGTATGCCCATTTGCCAGAAACCGCATTCAGAGCAGTTAAATCCCGAAAATTACGATTTCAAGCTTTGGCACTCTAAGATTCATAGTTGGTGAAAATGAACATATCTTGAAGAGAGAGTTCACTAGCTGCTTCCAAATGAAATATGTTTGATGGTGAATGGTTCCATATCATATATTCAAAAGGTAGCCATGTGCTCCTTTAGGAGCTTTAGATATAGGCTTTATGAAAACTTTAACTTTTCCCGCATTCAGGAACAAAGTTTTTCAAAGTACGCATTTCTTGAAAGTCAAGACTCAAATTTCATCCAAAAGGAAAAGGTTCGATGGTGGGGCGATAATCTATTATGTGTATGCCCATTGGCCAGAAACCGCATTCAGAGCTTGTGAAATCCCCAAAATAACGATTTCAAGCTTTGGCACACTAAGTTTCATAGTTGGTGAAAATGAACATATCTTGAAGAGAGAGTTCACAAGCTGCTTCCAAATGAAATATGTTTGATGGTGAATGGTTCCATATCATATATTCAAAAGGTAGCCATGTGCTCCTTTAGGAGCTTTAGATATAGGCTTTATGAAAACTTTAACTTTTCCCGCATTCAGGAACAAAGTTTTTCAAAGTACGCATTTCTTGAAAGTCAAGACTCAAATTTCATCCAAAAGGAAAAGGTTCGATGGTGGGGCAATAATCTATCAGGTGTATGCCCATTTGCCAGAAACTGCATTCAGAGCTTGTGAAATCCCCAAAATGACGATTTCAAGCTTTGGCACTCTAAGATTCATAGTTGGTGAAAATGAACATATCTTGAAGAGAGAGTTCACTAGCTGCTTCCAAATGAAATATGTTTGATGGTGAATGGTTCCAAATCATATATTCAAAAGGTAGCCATGTGCTCCTTTAGGAGCTTTAGATATAGGCTTTATGAAAACTTTAACTTTTCCCGCATTCAGGAACAAAGTTTTTCAAAGTGCGCATTTCTTGAAAGTCAATACTCAAATTTCATCCAAAAGGAAAAGGTTCGATGGTGGGGCGATAATCTATTATGTGTATGCCCATTGGCCAGAAACCGCATTCAGAGCTTGTGAAATCCCCAAAATAACGATTTCAAGCTTTGGCACACTAAGTTTCATAGTTGGTGAAAATGAACATATCATGAAGAGAGAGTTCACAAGCTGCTTCCAAATGAAATATGTTTGATGGTGAATGGTTCCGAATCATATATTCAAAAGGTAGCCATGTGCTCCTTTAGGAGCTTTAGATATAGGCTTTATGAAAACTTTAACTTTTACCGCATTCAGGAACAAAGTTTTTCAAAGTACGCATTTCTTGAAAGTCAAGACTCAAATTTCATCCAAAAGGAAAAGGTTCGATGGTGGGCCGATAATCTATTATGTGTATGCCCATTTGCCAGAAAAAGCATTCAGAGCTTGTGAAATCCCCAAAATGAAGATTTCAAACTTTGGCACACTAAGTTTCATAGTTGGTGAAAATGAACATATCTTGAAGAGAGAGTTCACTAGCTGCTTCCAAATGAAATATGTTTGATGGTGAATGGTTCCATATCATATATTCAAAAGGTAGCCATGTGCTCCTTTAGGAGCTTTAGATATAGGCTTTATGAAAACTTTAACTTTTGCCGCATTCAGGAACAAAGTTTTTCAAAGTACGCATTTCTTGAAAGTCAAGACTCAAATTTCATCCAAAAGGAAAAGGTTCGATGGTGGGGCAATAATCTATCAGGTGTATGCCCATTTGCCAGAAACTGCATTCAGAGCTTGTGAAATCCCCAAAATGACGATTTCAAGCTTTGGCACTCTAAGATTCATAGTTGGTGAAAATGAACATATCTTGAAGAGAGAGTTCACTAGCTGCTTCCAAATGAAATATGTTTGATGGTGAATGGTTCCAAATCATATATTCAAAAGGTAGCCATGTGCTCCTTTAGGAGCTTTAGATATAGGCTTTATGAAAACTTTAACTTTTCCCGCATTCAGGAACAAAGTTTTTCAAAGTGCGCATTTCTTGAAAGTCAATACTCAAATTTCATCCAAAAGAAAAAGATTTGATGGTGGGGCGATAATCTGTCAGGTGTATGCCCATTTACCAGAAACCGCATTCAGAGCTTGTGAAATCCCCAAAATAACGATTTCAAGCTTTGGCACACTAAGTTTCATAGTTGGTGAAAATGAACATATCTTGAAGAGAGAGTTCACTAGCTGCTTCCAAATGAAATATGTTTGATGGTGAATGGTTCCAAATCATATATTCAAAAGGTAGCCAGGTGCTCCCTTAGGAGCTTTAGATATAGGCTTTATGAAAACTTTAACTTTTCCCGCATTCAGGAACAAAGTTTTTCTAAGTTGGCATTTCTTGAAAGTCAACACTCAAATTTCATCCAAAAGGAAAAGGTTTGATGGTGGGGCAATAATCTATCAGGTGTATGCCCATTTGCCAGAAACCGCATTCAGAGCTTGTGAAATCCCCAAAATGACGATTTCAAGCTTTGGCACACTAAGATTCATAGTTGGTGAAAATGAACATATCTTGAAGAGAGAGTTCACTAGCTGCTTCCAAATGAAATATGTTTGATGGTGAATGGTTCCAAATCATATATTCAATAGGTAGCCATGTGCTCCTTTAGGAGCTTTAGATATAGGCTTTATGAAAACTTTAACTTTTCCCGCATTCAGGAACAAAGTTTTTCAAAGTGCGCATTTCTTGAAAGTCAATACTCAAATTTCATCCAAAAGGAAAAGATTTGATGGTGGGGCAATAATCTATCAGGTGTATGCCCATTTGCCAGAAACTGCATTCAGAGCTTGTGAAATCCCCAAAATGACGATTTCAAGCTTTGGCACTCTAAGATTCATAGTTGGTGAAAATGAACATATCTTGAAGAGAGAGTTCACTAGCTGCTTCCAAATGAAATATGTTTGATGGTGAATGGTTCCAAATCATATATTCAATAGGTAGCCATGTGCTCCTTTAGGAGCTTTAGATATAGGCTTTATGAAAACTTTAACTTTTCCCGCATTCAGGAACAAAGTTTTTCTAAGTCGGCATTTCTTGAAAGTCAACACTCAAATTTCATCCAAAAGGAAAAGGTTTGATGGTGGGGCAATAATCTATCAGGTGTATGCCCATTTGCCAGAAACCGCATTCAGAGCTTGTGAAATCCCCAAAATGACGATTTCAAGCTTTGGCACACTAAGTTTCATAGTTGGTGAAAATGAACATATCTTGAAGAGAGAGTTCACTAGCTGCTTCCAAATGAAATATGTTTGATGGTGAATGGTTCCATATCATATATTCAAAAGGTAGCCATGTGCTCCTTTAGGAGCTTTAGATACAGGCTTTATGAAAACTTTAACTTTTCCCGCATTCAGGAACAAAGTTTTTCAAAGTACGCATTTCTTGAAAGTCAAGACTCAAATTTCATCCAAAAGGAAAAGGTTCGATGGTGGGGCAATAATCTATCAGGTGTATGCCCATTTGCCAGAAACTGCATTCAGAGCTTGTGAAATCCCCAAAATGACGATTTCAAGCTTTGGCACTCTAAGATTCATAGTTGGTGAAAATGAACATATCTTGAAGAGAGAGTTCACTAGCTGCTTCCAAATGAAATATGTTTGATGGTGAATGGTTCCAAATCATATATTCAAAAGGTAGCCATGTGCTCCTTTAGGAGCTTTAGATATAGGCTTTATGAAAACTTTAACTTTTCCCGCATTCAGGAACAAAGTTTTTCAAAGTGCGCATTTCTTGAAAGTCAATACTCAAATTTCATCCAAAAGAAAAAGATTTGATGGTGGGGCGATAATCTGTCAGGTGTATGCCCATTTACCAGAAACCGCATTCAGAGCTTGTGAAATCCCCAAAATAACGATTTCAAGCTTTGGCACACTAAGTTTCATAGTTGGTGAAAATGAACATATCTTGAAGAGAGAGTTCACTAGCTGCTTCCAAATGAAATATGTTTGATGGTGAATGGTTCCAAATCATATATTCAAAAGGTAGCCAGGTGCTCCCTTAGGAGCTTTAGATATAGGCTTTATGAAAACTTTAACTTTTCCCGCATTCAGGAACAAAGTTTTTCTAAGTTGGCATTTCTTGAAAGTCAACACTCAAATTTCATCCAAAAGGAAAAGGTTTGATGGTGGGGCAATAATCTATCAGGTGTATGCCCATTTGCCAGAAACCGCATTCAGAGCTTGTGAAATCCCCAAAATGACGATTTCAAGCTTTGGCACACTAAGATTCATAGTTGGTGAAAATGAACATATCTTGAAGAGAGAGTTCACTAGCTGCTTCCAAATGAAATATGTTTGATGGTGAATGGTTCCAAATCATATATTCAATAGGTAGCCATGTGCTCCTTTAGGAGCTTTAGATATAGGCTTTATGAAAACTTTAACTTTTCCCGCATTCAGGAACAAAGTTTTTCAAAGTGCGCATTTCTTGAAAGTCAATACTCAAATTTCATCCAAAAGGAAAAGATTTGATGGTGGGGCGATAATCTGTCAGGTGTATGCCCATTTACCAGAAACCGCATTCAGAGCTTGTGAAATCCCCAAAATAACGATTTCAAGCTTTGGCACACTAAGTTTCATAGTTGGTGAAAATGAACATATCTTGAAGAGAGAGTTCACTAGCTGCTTCCAAATGAAATATGTTTGATGGTGAATGGTTCCAAATCATATATTCAAAAGGTAGCCAGGTGCTCCCTTAGGAGCTTTAGATATAGGCTTTATGAAAACTTTAACTTTTCCCGCATTCAGGAACAAAGTTTTTCTAAGTTGGCATTTCTTGAAAGTCAACACTCAAATTTCATCCAAAAGGAAAAGGTTTGATGGTGGGGCAATAATCTATCAGGTGTATGCCCATTTGCCAGAAACCGCATTCAGAGCTTGTGAAATCCCCAAAATGACGATTTCAAGCTTTGGCACACTAAGATTCATAGTTGGTGAAAATGAACATATCTTGAAGAGAGAGTTCACTAGCTGCTTCCAAATGAAATATGTTTGATGGTGAATGGTTCCAAATCATATATTCAATAGGTAGCCATGTGCTCCTTTAGGAGCTTTAGATATAGGCTTTATGAAAACTTTAACTTTTCCCGCATTCAGGAACAAAGTTTTTCAAAGTGCGCATTTCTTGAAAGTCAATACTCAAATTTCATCCAAAAGGAAAAGATTTGATGGTGGGGCGATAATCTGTCAGGTGTATGCCCATTTACCAGAAACCGCATTCAGAGCTTGTGAAATCCCCAAAATAACGATTTCAAGCTTTGGCACACTAAGTTTCATAGTTGGTGAAAATGAACATATCTTGAAGAGAGAGTTCACTAGCTGCTTCCAAATGAAATATGTTTGATGGTGAATGGTTCCAAATCATATATTCAAAAGGTAGCCATGTGCTCCTTTAGGAGCTTTAGATATAGGCTTTATGGAAACTTTAACTTTTCCCGCATTCAGGAACAAAGTTTTTCAAAGTGCGCATTTCTTGAAAGTCAAGACTCAAATTTCATCCAAAAGGAAAAGGTTCGATGGTGGGGCGATAATCTATCAGGTGTATGCCCATTTGCCAGAAACTGCATTCAGAGCTTGTGAAATCCCCAAAATGACGATTTCAAGCTTTGGCACTCTAAGATTCATAGTTGGTGAAAATGAACATATCTTGAAGAGAGAGTTCACTAGCTGCTTCCAAATGAAATATGTTTGATGGTGAATGGTTCCAAATCATATATTCAATAGGTAGCCATGTGCTCCTTTAGGAGCTTTAGATATAGGCTTTATGAAAACTTTAACTTTTCCCGCATTCAGGAACAAAGTTTTTCTAAGTCGGCATTTCTTGAAAGTCAACACTCAAATTTCATCCAAAAGGAAAAGGTTTGATGGTGGGGCAATAATCTATCAGGTGTATGCCCATTTGCCAGAAACCGCATTCAGAGCTTGTGAAATCCCCAAAATGACGATTTCAAGCTTTGGCACACTAAGTTTCATAGTTGGTGAAAATGAACATATCTTGAAGAGAGAGTTCACTAGCTGCTTCCAAATGAAATATGTTTGATGGTGAATGGTTCCATATCATATATTCAAAAGGTAGCCATGTGCTCCTTTAGGAGCTTTAGATATAGGCTTTATGAAAACTTTAACTTTTCCCGCATTCAGGAACAAAGTTTTTCAAAGTACGCATTTCTTGAAAGTCAAGACTCAAATTTCATCCAAAAGGAAAAGGTTTGATGGTGGGGCAATAATCTATCAGGTGTATGCCCCTTTGCCAGAAACTGCATTCAGAGCTTGTGAAATCCCCAAAATGACGATTTCAAGCTTTGGCACTCTAAGATTCATAGTTGGTGAAAATGAACATATCTTGAAGAGAGAGTTCACTAGCTGCTTCCAAATGAAATATGTTTGATGGTGAATGGTTCCAAATCATATATTCAATAGGTAGCCATGTGCTCCTTTAGGAGCTTTAGATATAGGCTTTATGAAAACTTTAACTTTTCCCGCATTCAGGAACAAAGTTTTTCTAAGTCGGCATTTCTTGAAAGTCAACACTCAAATTTCATCCAAAAGGAAAAGGTTTGATGGTGGGGCAATAATCTATCAGGTGTATGCCCATTTGCCAGAAACCGCATTCAGAGCTTGTGAAATCCCCAAAATGACGATTTCAAGCTTTGGCACACTAAGTTTCATAGTTGGTGAAAATGAACATATCTTGAAGAGAGAGTTCACTAGCTGCTTCCAAATGAAATATGTTTGATGGTGAATGGTTCCATATCATATATTCAAAAGGTAGCCATGTGCTCCTTTAGGAGCTTTAGATATAGGCTTTATGAAAACTTTAACTTTTCCCGCATTCAGGAACAAAGTTTTTCAAAGTACGCATTTCTTGAAAGTCAAGACTCAAATTTCATCCAAAAGGAAAAGGTTCGATGGTGGGGCAATAATCTATCAGGTGTATGCCCATTTGCCAGAAACTGCATTCAGAGCTTGTGAAATCCCCAAAATGACGATTTCAAGCTTTGGCACTCTAAGATTCATAGTTGGTGAAAATGAACATATCTTGAAGAGAGAGTTCACTAGCTGCTTCCAAATGAAATATGTTTGATGGTGAATGGTTCCAAATCATATATTCAAAAGGTAGCCATGTGCTCCTTTAGGAGCTTTAGATATAGGCTTTATGAAAACTTTAACTTTTCCCGCATTCAGGAACAAAGTTTTTCAAAGTGCGCATTTCTTGAAAGTCAATACTCAAATTTCATCCAAAAGAAAAAGATTTGATGGTGGGGCGATAATCTGTCAGGTGTATGCCCATTTACCAGAAACCGCATTCAGAGCTTGTGAAATCCCCAAAATAACGATTTCAAGCTTTGGCACACTAAGTTTCATAGTTGGTGAAAATGAACATATCTTGAAGAGAGAGTTCACTAGCTGCTTCCAAATGAAATATGTTTGATGGTGAATGGTTCCAAATCATATATTCAAAAGGTAGCCAGGTGCTCCCTTAGGAGCTTTAGATATAGGCTTTATGAAAACTTTAACTTTTCCCGCATTCAGGAACAAAGTTTTTCTAAGTTGGCATTTCTTGAAAGTCAACACTCAAATTTCATCCAAAAGGAAAAGGTTTGATGGTGGGGCAATAATCTATCAGGTGTATGCCCATTTGCCAGAAACCGCATTCAGAGCTTGTGAAATCCCCAAAATGACGATTTCAAGCTTTGGCACACTAAGATTCATAGTTGGTGAAAATGAACATATCTTGAAGAGAGAGTTCACTAGCTGCTTCCAAATGAAATATGTTTGATGGTGAATGGTTCCAAATCATATATTCAATAGGTAGCCATGTGCTCCTTTAGAAGCTTTAGATATAGGCTTTATGAAAACTTTAACTTTTCCCGCATTCAGGAACAAAGTTTTTCAAAGTGCGCATTTCTTGAAAGTCAATACTCAAATTTCATCCAAAAGGAAAAGATTTGATGGTGGGGCGATAATCTGTCAGGTGTATGCCCATTTACCAGAAACCGCATTCAGAGCTTGTGAAATCCCCAAAATAACGATTTCAAGCTTTGGCACACTAAGTTTCATAGTTGGTGAAAATGAACATATCTTGAAGAGAGAGTTCACTAGCTGCTTCCAAATGAAATATGTTTGATGGTGAATGGTTCCAAATCATATATTCAAAAGGTAGCCATGTGCTCCTTTAGGAGCTTTAGATATAGGCTTTATGGAAACTTTAACTTTTCCCGCATTCAGGAACAAAGTTTTTCAAAGTGCGCATTTCTTGAAAGTCAAGACTCAAATTTCATCCAAAAGGAAAAGGTTCGATGGTGGGGCGATAATCTATCAGGTGTATGCCCATTTGCCAGAAACTGCATTCAGAGCTTGTGAAATCCCCAAAATGACGATTTCAAGCTTTGGCACTCTAAGATTCATAGTTGGTGAAAATGAACATATCTTGAAGAGAGAGTTCACTAGCTGCTTCCAAATAAAATATGTTTGATGGTGAATGGTTCCAAATCATATATTCAATAGGTAGCCATGTGCTCCTTTAGGAGCTTTAGATATAGGCTTTATGAAAACTTTAACTTTTCCCGCATTCAGGAACAAAGTTTTTCTAAGTCGGCATTTCTTGAAAGTCAACACTCAAATTTCATCCAAAAGGAAAAGGTTCGATGGTGGGGCGATAATCTATCAGGTGTATGCCCATTTGCCAGAAACCGCATTCAGAGCTTGTGAAATCCCCAAAATGACGATTTCAAGCTTTGGCACACTAAGTTTCATAGTTGGTGAAAATGAACATATCTTGAAGAGAGAGTTCACTAGCTGCTTCCAAATGAAATATGTTTGATGGTGAATGGTTCCAAATCATATATTCAAAAGGTAGCCATGTGCTCCTTTAGGAGCTTTAGATATAGGCTTTATGGAAACTTTAACTTTTCCCGCATTCAGGAACAAAGTTTTTCAAAGTGCGCATTTCTTGAAAGTCAAGACTCAAATTTCATCCAAAAGGAAAAGGTTCGATGGTGGGGCGATAATCTATCAGGTGTATGCCCATTTGCCAGAAACCGCATTCAGAGCTTGTGAAATCCCCAAAATGACGATTTCAAGCTTTGGCACTCTAAGATTCATAGTTGGTGAAAATGAACATATCTTGAAGAGAGAGTTCACTAGCTGCTTCCAAATGAAATATGTTTGATGGTGAATGGTTCCAAATCATATATTCAAAAGGTAGCCATGTGCTCCTTTAGGAGCTTTAGATATAGGCTTTATGAAAACTTTAACTTTTCCCGCATTCAGGAACAAAGTTTTTCAAAGTGCGCATTTCTTGAAAGTCAATACTCAAATTTCATCCAAAAGGAAAAGATTTGATGGTGGGGCGATAATCTGTCAGGTGTATGCCCATTTACCAGAAACCGCATTCAGAGCTTGTGAAATCCCCAAAATAACGATTTCAAGCTTTGGCACACTAAGTTTCATAGTTGGTGAAAATGAACATATCTTGAAGAGAGAGTTCACTAGCTGCTTCCAAATGAAATATGTTTGATGGTGAATGGTTCCAAATCATATATTCAAAAGGTAGCCATGTGCTCCTTTAGGAGCTTTAGATATAGGCTTTATGAAAACTTTAACTTTTCCCGCATTCAGGAACAAAGTTTTTCAAAGTACGCATTTCTTGAAAGTCAAGACTCAAATTTCATCCAAAAGGAAAAGGTTCGATGGTGGGGCGATAATCTATTATGTGTATGCCCATTTGCCAGAAACCGCATTCAGAGCTTGTGAAATCCCCAAAATAACGATTTCAAGCTTTGGCACAGTAAGTTTCATAGTTGGTGAAAATGAACATATCTTGAAGAGAGAGTTCACAAGCTGCTTCCAAATGAAATATGTTTGATGGTGAATGGTTCCAAATCATATATTCAAAAGGTAGCCATGTGCTCCTTTAGGAGCTTTAGATATAGGCTTTATGAAAACTTTAACTTTTCCCGCATTCAGGAACAAAGTTTTTCAAAGTATGCATTTCTTGAAAGTCAAGACTCAAATTTCATCCAAAAGGAAAAGGTTCGATGGTTGGCCGATAATCTATTATGTGTATGCCCATTTGCCAGAAAAAGCATTCAGAGCTTGTGAAATCCCCAAAATAACGATTTCAAACTTTGGCACACTAAGTTTCATAGTTGGTGAAAATGAACATATCTTGAAGAGAGAGTTCACTAGCTGCTTCCAAATGAAATATGTTTGATGGTGAAGGGTTCCAAATCAGATATTCAAAAGGTAGCCATGTGCTCCTTTAGGAACTTTAGATATAGGCTTTATAAAAACTTTAAATTTTCCCGCATTCAGGAACAAAGTTTTTCAAAGTACGCATTTCTTGAAAGTCAAGACTCAAATTTCATCCAAAAGGAAAAGCTTTGATGGTGGGGCAATAATCTATCAGGTGTATGCCCATTTGCCAGAAACCGCATTCAGAGCTTGTGAAATCCCCAAAATGACGATTTCAAACTTTGGCACACTAAGTTTCATAGTTGGTGAAAATGAACATATCTTGAAGAGAGAGTTCACTAGCTCCTTCCAAATGAAATATGTTTGATGGTGAATGGTTCCAAATCATATATTCAAAAGGTAGCCATGTGCTCCTTTAGGAGCTTTAGATATAGGCTTTATAAAAACTTTAACTTTTCCCGCATTCAGGAACAAAGTTTTTCAAAGTACGCATTTCTTGAAAGTCAAGACTCAAATTTCATCCAAAAGGAAAAGGTTCGATTGTGGGCCGATAATCTATTATGTGTATGCCCATTTGCCAGAAAAAGCATTCAGAGCTTCTGAAATCCCCAAAATAACGATTTCAAACTTTGGCACACTAAGTTTCATAGTTGGTGAAAATGAAAATATCTTGAAGAGAGAGTTCACTAGCTGCTTCCAAATGAAATATGTTTGATGGTGAATGGTTCCAAATCATATATTCAAAAGGTAGCCATGTGCTCCTTTAGGAGCTTTAGATATAGGCTTTATAAAAACTTTAACTTTTCCCGCATTCAGGAACAAAGTTTTTCAAAATACGCATTTCTTGAAAGTCAAGACTCAAATTTCATCCAAAAGGAAAAGCTTTGATGGTGGGGCAATAATCTATCAGGTGTATGCCCAATTGCCAGAAACCGCATTCAGAGCTTGTGAAATCCCCAAAATGACGATTTCAAGCTTTGGCAAACTAAGTTTCATAGTTGGTGAAAATTAACATATCTTGAAGAGAGAGTTCACTAGCTGCTTCCAAATGAAATATGTTTGATGGTGAATGGTTCCATATCATATATTCAAAAGGTAGCCATGTGCTCCTTTAGGAGCTTTAGATATAGGCTTTATGAAAACTTTAACTTTTCCCGCATTCAGGAACAAAGTTTTTCAAAGTACGCATTTCTTGAAAGTCAAGACTCAAATTTCATCCAAAAGGAAAAGGTTCGATGGTGGGGCGATAATCTATTATGTGTATGCCCATTGGCCAGAAACCGCATTCAGAGCTTCTGAAATCCCCAAAATAACGATTTCAAGCTTTGGCACACTAAGTTTCATAGTTGGTGAAAATGAAAATATCTTGAAGAGAGAGTTCACTAGCTGCTTCCAAATGAAATATGTTTGATGGTGAATGGTTCCAAATCATATATTCAAAAGGTAGCCATGTGCTCCTTTAGGAGCTTTAGATATAGGCTTTATGAAAACTTTAACTTTTCCCGCATTCAGGAACAAAGTTTTTCAAAATACGCATTTCTTGAAAGTCAAGACTCAAATTTCATCCAAAAGGAAAAGCTTTGATGGTGGGGCAATAATCTATCAGGTGTATGCCCAATTGCCAGAAACCGCATTCAGAGCTTGTGAAATCCCCAAAATGACGATTTCAAGCTTTGGCAAACTAAGTTTCATAGTTGGTGAAAATTAACATATCTTGAAGAGAGAGTTCACTAGCTGCTTCCAAATGAAATATGTTTGATGGTGAATGGTTCCATATCATATATTCAAAAGGTAGCCATGTGCTCCTTTAGGAGCTTTAGATATAGGCTTTATGAAAACTTTAACTTTTCCCGCATTCAGGAACAAAGTTTTTCAAAGTACGCATTTCTTGAAAGTCAAGACTCAAATTTCATCCAAAAGGAAAAGGTTCGATGGTGGGGCGATAATCTATTATGTGTATGCCCATTGGCCAGAAACCGCATTCAGAGCTTCTGAAATCCCCAAAATAACGATTTCAAGCTTTGGCACACTAAGTTTCATAGTTGGTGAAAATGAACATATCTTGAAGAGAGAGTTCACAAGCTGCTTCCAAATGAAATATGTTTGATGGTGAATAGTTCCAAATCATATATTCAAAAGGTAGCCATGTGCTCCTTTAGGAGCTTTAGATACAGGCTTTATGAAAACTTTAACTTTTACCGCATTCAGGAACAAAGTTTTTCAAAGTACGCATTTCTTGAAAGTCAAGACTCAAATTTCATCCAAAAGGAAAAGGTTCGATGGTGGGCCGATAATCTATTATGTGTATGCCCATTTGCCAGAAAAAGCATTCAGAGCTTGTGAAATCCCCAAAATGAAGATTTCAAACTTTGGCACACTAAGTTTCATAGTTGGTGAAAATGAACATATCTTGAAGAGAGAGTTCACTAGCTGCTTCCAAATGAAATATGTTTGATGGTGAATGGTTCCATATCATATATTCAAAAGGTAGCCATGTGCTCCTTTAGGAGCTTTAGATATAGACTTTATGAAAACTTTAACTTTTCCCGCATTCAGGAACAAAGTTTTTCAAAGTACGCATTTCTTGAAAGTCAAGACTCAAATTTCATCCAAAAGGAAAAGGTTCGATGGTGGGGCGATAATCTATCAGGTGTATGCCCATTTTCCAGAAACCGCATTCAGAGCAGTTAAATCCCGAAAATGACGATTTCAAGCTTTGGCACTCTAAGATTCATAGTTGGTGAAAATGAACATATCTTGAAGAGAGAGTTCACTAGCTGCTTCCAAATGAAATATGTTTGATGGTGAATGGTTCCATATCATATATTCAAAAGGTAGCCATGTGCTCCTTTAGGAGCTTTAGATATAGGCTTTAAGAAAACTTTAACTTTTCCCGCATTCAGGAACAAAGTTTTTCAAAATACGCATTTCTTGAAAGTCAATACTCAAATTTCATCCAAAAGGAAAAGGTTCGATGGTGGGCCGATAATCTATTATGTGTATGCCCATTGGCCAGAAAAAGCATTCAGAGCTTGTGAAATCCCCAAAATGAAGATTTCAAACTTTGGCACACTAAGTTTCATAGTTGGTGAAAATGAACATATCTTGAAGAGAGAGTTCACTAGCTGCTTCCAAATGAAATATGTTTGATGGTGAATGGTTCCATATCATATATTCAAAAGGTAGCCATGTGCTCCTTTAGGAGCTTTAGATATAGGCTTTATGAAAACTTTAACTTTTCCCGCATTCAGGAACAAAGTTTTTCAAAGTACGCATTTCTTGAAAGTCAAGACTCAAATTTCATCCAAAAGGAAAAGGTTCGATGGTGGGGCGATAATCTATCAGGTGTATGCCCATTTGCCAGAAACTGCATTCAGAGCTTGTGAAATCCCCAAAATGACGATTTCAAGCTTTGGCACTCTAAGATTCATAGTTGGTGAAAATGAACATATCTTGAAGAGAGAGTTCACTAGCTGCTTCCAAATGAAATATGTTTGATGGTGAATGGTTCCAAATCATATATTCAAAAGGTAGCCATGTGCTCCTTTAGGAGCTTTAGATATAGGCTTTATGAAAACTTTAACTTTTCCCGCATTCAGGAACAAAGTTTTTCAAAGTGCGCATTTCTTGAAAGTCAATACTCAAATTTCATCCAAAAGGAAAAGATTTGATGGTGGGGCGATAATCTGTCAGGTGTATGCCCATTTACCAGAAACCGCATTCAGAGCTTGTGAAATCCCCAAAATAACGATTTCAAGCTTTGGCACACTAAGTTTCATAGTTGGTGAAAATGAACATATCTTGAAGAGAGAGTTCACTAGCTGCTTCCAAATGAAATATGTTTGATGGTGAATGGTTCCAAATCATATATTCAAAAGGTAGCCATGTGCTCCTTTAGGAGCTTTAGATATAGGCTTTATTAAAACTTTAAATTTTCCCGCATTCAGGAACAAAGTTTTTCAAAGTACGCATTTCTTGAAAGTCAAGACTCAAATTTCATCCAAAAGGAAAAGCTTTGATGGTGGGGCAATAATCTATCAGGTGTATGCCCATTTGCCAGAAACCGCATTCAGAGCTTGTGAAATCCCCAAAATGACGATTTCAAACTTTGGCACACTAAGTTTCATAGTTGGTGAAAATGAACATATCTTGAAGAGAGAGTTCACTAGCTCCTTCCAAATGAAATATGTTTGATGGTGAATGGTTCCAAATCATATATTCAAAAGGTAGCCATGTGCTCCTTTAGGAGCTTTAGATATAGGCTTTATAAAAACTTTAACTTTTCCCGCATTCAGGAACAAAGTTTTTCAAAGTACGCATTTCTTGAAAGTCAAGACTCAAATTTCATCCAAAAGGAAAAGGTTCGATTGTGGGCCGATAATCTATTATGTGTATGCCCATTTGCCAGAAAAAGCATTCAGAGCTTCTGAAATCCCCAAAATAACGATTTCAAACTTTGGCACACTAAGTTTCATAGTTGGTGAAAATGAAAATATCTTGAAGAGAGAGTTCACTAGCTGCTTCCAAATGAAATATGTTTGATGGTGAATGGTTCCAAATCATATATTCAAAAGGTAGCCATGTGCTCCTTTAGGAGCTTTAGATATAGGCTTTATGGAAACTTTAACTTTTCCCGCATTCAGGAACAAAGTTTTTCAAAGTGCGCATTTCTTGAAAGTCAAGACTCAAATTTCATCCAAATGGAAAAGGTTCGATGGTGGGGCGATAATCTATCAGGTGTATGCGCATTTGCCAGAAACTGCATTCAGAGCTTGTGAAATCCCCAAAATGACGATTTCAATCTTTGGCACTCTAAGATTCATAGTTGGTGAAAATGAACATATCTTGAAGAGAGAGTTCACTAGCTGCTTCCAAATGAAATATGTTTGATGGTGAATGGTTCCAAATCATATATTCAAAAGGTAGCCATGTGCTCCTTTAGGAGCTTTAGATATAGGCTTTATGAAAACTTTAACTTTTCCCGCATTCAGGAACAAAGTTTTTCAAAGTGCGCATTTCTTGAAAGTCAATACTCAAATTTCATCCAAAAGGAAAAGATTTGATGGTGGGGCGATAATCTATCAGGTGTATGCCCATTTGCCAGAAACCGCATTCAGAGCTTGTGAAATCCCCAAAATGACAATTTCAAGCTTTGGCAATCTAAGATTCATAGTTGGTGAAAATGAACATATCTTGAAGAGAGAGTTCACTAGCTGCTTCCAAATGAAATATGTTTGATGGTGAATGGTTCCAAATCAGATATTCAAAAGGTAGCCATGTGCTCCTTTAGGAACTTTAGATATAGGCTTTATAAAAACTTTAAATTTTCCCGCATTCAGGAACAAAGTTTTTCAAAGTACGCATTTCTTGAAAGTCAAGACTCAAATTTCATCCAAAAGGAAAAGCTTTGATGGTGGGGCAATAATCTATCAGGTGTATGCCCAATTGCCAGAAACCGCATTCAGAGCTTGTGAAATCCCCAAAATGACGATTTCAAGCTTTGGCACACTAAGTTTCATAGTTGGTGAAAATGAACATATCTTGAAGAGAGAGTTCACTAGCTGCTTCCAAATGAAATATGTTTGATGGTGAATGGTTCCAAATCATATATTCAAAAGGTAGCCATGTGCTCCTTTAGGAGCTTTAGATATAGGCTTTATGGAAACTTTAACTTTTCCCGCATTCAGGAACAAAGTTTTTCAAAGTGCGCATTTCTTGAAAGTCAAGACTCAAATTTCATCCAGAAGGAAAAGGTTCGATGGTGGGGCGATAATCTATCAGGTGTATGCCCATTTGCCAGAAACTGCATTCAGAGCTTGTGAAATCCCCAAAATGACGATTTCAAGCTTTGGCACTCTAAGATTCATAGTTGGTGAAAATGAACATATCTTGAAGAGAGAGTTCACTAGCTGCTTCGAAATGAAATATGTTTGATGGTGAATGGTTCCAAATCAGATATTGAAAAGGTAGCCGTGTGCTCCTTTAGGAACTTTAGATATAGGCTTTATAAAAACTTTAAATTTTCCCGCATTCAGGAACAAAGTTTTTCAAAGTACGCATTTCTTGAAAGTCAAGACTCAAATTTCATCCAAAAGGAAAAGCTTTGATGGTGGGGCAATAATCTATCAGGTGTATGCCCATTTGCCAGAAACCGCATTCAGAGCTTGTGAAATCCCCAAAATGACGATTTCAAACTTTGGCACACTAAGTTTCATAGTTGGTGAAAATGAACATATCTTGAAGAGAGAGTTCACTAGCTCCTTCCAAATGAAATATGTTTGATGGTGAATGGTTCCAAATCATATATTCAAAAGGTAGCCATGTGCTCCTTTAGGAGCTTTAGATATAGGCTTTATAAAAACTTTAACTTTTCCCGCATTCAGGAACAAAGTTTTTCAAAGTACGCATTTCTTGAAAGTCAAGACTCAAATTTCATCCAAAAGGAAAAGGTTCGATTGTGGGCCGATAATCTATTATGTGTATGCCCATTTGCCAGAAAAAGCATTCAGAGCTTCTGAAATCCCCAAAATAACGATTTCAAACTTTGGCACATTAAGTTTCATAGTTGGTGAAAATGAAAATATCTTGAAGAGAGAGTTCACTAGCTGCTTCCAAATGAAATATGTTTGATGGTGAATGGTTCCAAATCATATATTCAAAAGGTAGCCATGTGCTCCTTTAGGAGCTTTAGATATAGGCTTTATAAAAACTTTAACTTTTCCCGCATTCAGGAACAAAGTTTTTCAAAGTACGCATTTCTTGAAAGTCAAGACTCAAATTTCATCCAAAAGGAAAAGCTTTGATGGTGGGGCAATAATCTATCAGGTGTATGCCCAATTGCCAGAAACCGCATTCAGAGCTTGTGAAATCCCCAAAATGACGATTTCAAGCTTTGGCACACTAAGTTTCATAGTTGGTGAAAATGAACATATCTTGAAGAGAGAGTTCACTAGCTGCTTCCAAATGAAATATGTTTGATGGTGAATGGTTCCAAATCATATATTCAAAAGGTAGCCATGTGCTCCTTTAGGAGCTTTAGATATAGGCTTTATGGAAACTTTAACTTTTCCCGCATTCAGGAACAAAGTTTTTCAAAGTGCGCATTTCTTGAAAGTCAATACTCAAATTTCATCCAAAAGGAAAAGATTTGATGGTGGGGCGATAATCTATCAGGTGTATGCCCATTTGCCAGAAACCGCATTCAGAGCTTGTGAAATCCCCAAAATGACAATTTCAAGCTTTGGCAATCTAAGATTCATAGTTGGTGAAAATGAACATATCTTGAAGAGAGAGTTCACTAGCTGCTTCCAAATGAAATATGTTTGATGGTGAATGGTTCCAAATCAGATATTCAAAAGGTAGCCATGTGCTCCTTTAGGAACTTTAGATATAGGCTTTATAAAAACTTTAAATTTTCCCGCATTCAGGAACAAAGTTTTTCAAAGTACGCATTTCTTGAAAGTCAAGACTCAAATTTCATCCAAAAGGAAAAGCTTTGATGGTGGGGCAATAATCTATCAGGTGTATGCCCAATTGCCAGAAACCGCATTCAGAGCTTGTGAAATCCCCAAAATGACGATTTCAAGCTTTGGCACACTAAGTTTCATAGTTGGTGAAAATGAACATATCTTGAAGAGAGAGTTCACTAGCTGCTTCCAAATGAAATATGTTTGATGGTGAATGGTTCCAAATCATATATTCAAAAGGTAGCCATGTGCTCCTTTAGGAGCTTTAGATATAGGCTTTATGGAAACTTTAACTTTTCCCGCATTCAGGAACAAAGTTTTTCAAAGTGCGCATTTCTTGAAAGTCAAGACTCAAATTTCATCCAGAAGGAAAAGGTTCGATGGTGGGGCGATAATCTATCAGGTGTATGCCCATTTGCCAGAAACTGCATTCAGAGCTTGTGAAATCCCCAAAATGACGATTTCAAGCTTTGGCACTCTAAGATTCATAGTTGGTGAAAATGAACATATCTTGAAGAGAGAGTTCACTAGCTGCTTCCAAATGAAATATGTTTGATGGTGAATGGTTCCAAATCAGATATTGAAAAGGTAGCCGTGTGCTCCTTTAGGAACTTTAGATATAGGCTTTATAAAAACTTTAAATTTTCCCGCATTCAGGAACAAAGTTTTTCAAAGTACGCATTTCTTGAAAGTCAAGACTCAAATTTCATCCAAAAGGAAAAGCTTTGATGGTGGGGCAATAATCTATCAGGTGTATGCCCATTTGCCAGAAACCGCATTCAGAGCTTGTGAAATCCCCAAAATGACGATTTCAAACTTTGGCACACTAAGTTTCATAGTTGGTGAAAATGAACATATCTTGAAGAGAGAGTTCACTAGCTCCTTCCAAATGAAATATGTTTGATGGTGAATGGTTCCAAATCATATATTCAAAAGGTAGCCATGTGCTCCTTTAGGAGCTTTAGATATAGGCTTTATAAAAACTTTAACTTTTCCCGCATTCAGGAACAAAGTTTTTCAAAGTACGCATTTCTTGAAAGTCAAGACTCAAATTTCATCCAAAAGGAAAAGGTTTGATTGTGGGCCGATAATCTATTATGTGTATGCCCATTTGCCAGAAAAAGCATTCAGAGCTTCTGAAATCCCCAAAATAACGATTTCAAACTTTGGCACATTAAGTTTCATAGTTGGTGAAAATGAAAATATCTTGAAGAGAGAGTTCACTAGCTGCTTCCAAATGAAATATGTTTGATGGTGAATGGTTCCAAATCATATATTCAAAAGGTAGCCATGTGCTCCTTTAGGAGCTTTAGATATAGGCTTTATAAAAACTTTAACTTTTCCCGCATTCAGGAACAAAGTTTTTCAAAGTACGCATTTCTTGAAAGTCAAGACTCAAATTTCATCCAAAAGGAAAAGCTTTGATGGTGGGGCAATAATCTATCAGGTGTATGCCCAATTGCCAGAAACCGCATTCAGAGCTTGTGAAATCCCCAAAATGACGATTTCAAGCTTTGGCACACTAAGTTTCATAGTTGGTGAAAATGAACATATCTTGAAGAGAGAGTTCACTAGCTGCTTCCAAATGAAATATGTTTGATGGTGAATGGTTCCAAATCATATATTCAAAAGGTAGCCATGTGCTCCTTTAGGAGCTTTAGATATAGGCTTTATGGAAACTTTAACTTTTCCCGCATTCAGGAACAAAGTTTTTCAAAGTGCGCATTTCTTGAAAGTCAATACTCAAATTTCATCCAAAAGGAAAAGATTTGATGGTGGGGCGATAATCTATCAGGTGTATGCCCATTTGCCAGAAACCGCATTCAGAGCTTGTGAAATCCCCAAAATGACAATTTCAAGCTTTGGCAATCTAAGATTCATAGTTGGTGAAAATGAACATATCTTGAAGAGAGAGTTCACTAGCTGCTTCCAAATGAAATATGTTTGATGGTGAATGGTTCCAAATCAGATATTCAAAAGGTAGCCATGTGCTCCTTTAGGAACTTTAGATATAGGCTTTATAAAAACTTTAAATTTTCCCGCATTCAGGAACAAAGTTTTTCAAAGTACGCATTTCTTGAAAGTCAAGACTCAAATTTCATCCAAAAGGAAAAGCTTTGATGGTGGGGCAATAATCTATCAGGTGTATGCCCAATTGCCAGAAACCGCATTCAGAGCTTGTGAAATCCCCAAAATGACGATTTCAAGCTTTGGCACACTAAGTTTCATAGTTGGTGAAAATGAACATATCTTGAAGAGAGAGTTCACTAGCTGCTTCCAAATGAAATATGTTTGATGGTGAATGGTTCCAAATCATATATTCAAAAGGTAGCCATGTGCTCCTTTAGGAGCTTTAGATATAGGCTTTATGGAAACTTTAACTTTTCCCGCATTCAGGAACAAAGTTTTTCAAAGTGCGCATTTCTTGAAAGTCAAGACTCAAATTTCATCCAGAAGGAAAAGGTTCGATGGTGGGGCGATAATCTATCAGGTGTATGCCCATTTGCCAGAAACTGCATTCAGAGCTTGTGAAATCCCCAAAATGACGATTTCAAGCTTTGGCACTCTAAGATTCATAGTTGGTGAAAATGAACATATCTTGAAGAGAGAGTTCACTAGCTGCTTCCAAATGAAATATGTTTGATGGTGAATGGTTCCAAATCAGATATTGAAAAGGTAGCCGTGTGCTCCTTTAGGAACTTTAGATATAGGCTTTATAAAAACTTTAAATTTTCCCGCATTCAGGAACAAAGTTTTTCAAAGTACGCATTTCTTGAAAGTCAAGACTCAAATTTCATCCAAAAGGAAAAGCTTTGATGGTGGGGCAATAATCTATCAGGTGTATGCCCATTTGCCAGAAACCGCATTCAGAGCTTGTGAAATCCCCAAAATGACGATTTCAAACTTTGGCACACTAAGTTTCATAGTTGGTGAAAATGAACATATCTTGAAGAGAGAGTTCACTAGCTCCTTCCAAATGAAATATGTTTGATGGTGAATGGTTCCAAATCATATATTCAAAAGGTAGCCATGTGCTCCTTTAGGAGCTTTAGATATAGGCTTTATAAAAACTTTAACTTTTCCCGCATTCAGGAACAAAGTTTTTCAAAGTACGCATTTCTTGAAAGTCAAGACTCAAATTTCATCCAAAAGGAAAAGGTTCGATTGTGGGCCGATAATCTATTATGTGTATGCCCATTTGCCAGAAAAAGCATTCAGAGCTTCTGAAATCCCCAAAATAACGATTTCAAACTTTGGCACATTAAGTTTCATAGTTGGTGAAAATGAAAATATCTTGAAGAGAGAGTTCACTAGCTGCTTCCAAATGAAATATGTTTGATGGTGAATGGTTCCAAATCATATATTCAAAAGGTAGCCATGTGCTCCTTTAGGAGCTTTAGATATAGGCTTTATAAAAACTTTAACTTTTCCCGCATTCAGGAACAAAGTTTTTCAAAGTACGCATTTCTTGAAAGTCAAGACTCAAATTTCATCCAAAAGGAAAAGCTTTGATGGTGGGGCAATAATCTATCAGGTGTATGCCCAATTGCCAGAAACCGCATTCAGAGCTTGTGAAATCCCCAAAATGACGATTTCAAGCTTTGGCACACTAAGTTTCATAGTTGGTGAAAATGAACATATCTTGAAGAGAGAGTTCACTAGCTGCTTCCAAATGAAATATGTTTGATGGTGAATGGTTCCAAATCATATATTCAAAAGGTAGCCATGTGCTCCTTTAGGAGCTTTAGATATAGGCTTTATGGAAACTTTAACTTTTCCCGCATTCAGGAACAAAGTTTTTCAAAGTATGCATTTCTTGAAAGTCAAGACTCAAATTTCATCCAAAAGGAAAAGGTTCGATGGTTGGCCGATAATCTATTATGTGTATGCCCATTTGCCAGAAAAAGCATTCAGAGCTTGTGAAATCCCCAAAATAACGATTTCAAACTTTGGCACACTAAGTTTCAAAGTTGGTGAAAATGAACATATCTTGAAGAGAGAGTTCACTAGCTGCTTCCAAATGAAATATGTTTGATGGTGAATGGTTCCAAATCAGATATTCAAAAGGTAGCCATGTGCTCCTTTAGGAACTTTAGATATAGGCTTTATAAAAACTTTAACTTTTCCCGCATTCAGGAACAAAGTTTTTCAAAGTACGCATTTCTTGAAAGTCAAGACTCAAATTTCATCCAAAAGGAAAAGGTTCGATTGTGGGCCGATAATCTATTATGTGTATGCCCATTTGCCAGAAAAAGCATTCAGAGCTTCTGAAATCCCCAAAATAACGATTTCAAACTTTGGCACACTAAGTTTCATAGTTGGTGAAAATGAAAATATCTTGAAGAGAGAGTTCACTAGCTGCTTCCAAATGAAATATGTTTGATGGTGAATGGTTCCAAATCATATATTCAAAAGGTAGCCATGTGCTCCTTTAGGAGCTTTAGATATAGGCTTTATGGAAACTTTAACTTTTCCCGCATTCAGGAACAAAGTTTTTCAAAGTGCGCATTTCTTGAAAGTCAATACTCAAATTTCATCCAAAAGGAAAAGATTTGATGGTGGGGCGATAATCTATCAGGTGTATGCCCATTTGCCAGAAACCGCATTCAGAGCAGTTAAATCCCGAAAATGACGATTTCAAGCTTTGGCACTCTAAGATTCATAGTTGGTGAAAATGAACATATCTTGAAGAGAGAGTTCACAAGCTGCTTCCAAATGAAATATGTTTGATGGTGAATGGTTCCATATCATATATTCAAAAGGTAGCCATGTGCTCCTTTAGGAGCTTTAGATATAGGCTTTATGAAAACTTTAACTTTTCCCGCATTCAGGAACAAAGTTTTTCAAAGTATGCATTTCTTGAAAGTCAAGACTCAAATTTCATCCAAAAGGAAAAGGTTCGATGGTGGGGCGATAATCTATTATGTGTATGCCCATTTGCCAGAAACCGCATTCAGAGCTTGTGAAATCCCCAAAATAACGATTTCAAGCTTTGGCACAGTAAGTTTCATAGTTGGTGAAAATGAACATATCTTGAAGAGAGAGTTCACAAGCTGCTTCCAAATGAAATATGTTTGATGGTGAATGGTTCCAAATCATATATTCAAAAGGTAGCCATGTGCTCCTTTAGGAGCTTTAGATATAGGCTTTATGAAAACTTTAACTTTTCCCGCATTCAGGAACAAAGTTTTTCAAAGTATGCATTTCTTGAAAGTCAAGACTCAAATTTCATCCAAAAGGAAAAGGTTCGATGGTTGGCCGATAATCTATTATGTGTATGCCCATTTGCCAGAAAAAGCATTCAGAGCTTGTGAAATCCCCAAAATAACGATTTCAAACTTTGGCACACTAAGTTTCATAGTTGGTGAAAATGAACATATCTTGAAGAGAGAGTTCACTAGCTGCTTCCAAATGAAATATGTTTGATGGTGAATGGTTCCAAATCAGATATTCAAAAGGTAGCCATGTGCTCCTTTAGGAACTTTAGATATAGGCTTTATAAAAACTTTAAATTTTCCCGCATTCAGGAACAAAGTTTTTCAAAGTACGCATTTCTTGAAAGTCAAGACTCAAATTTCATGCAAAAGGAAAAGCTTTGATGGTGGGGCAATAATCTATCAGGTGTATGCCCAATTGCCAGAAACCGCATTCAGAGCTTGTGAAATCCCCAAAATGGCGATTTCAAGCTTTGGCACACTAAGTTTCATAGTTGGTGAAAATGAACATATCTTGAAGAGAGAGTTCACTAGCTGCTTCCAAATGAAATATGTTTGATGGTGAATGGTTCCAAATCATATATTCAAAAGGTAGCCATGTGCTCCTTTAGGAGCTTTAGATATAGGCTTTATGGAAACTTTAACTTTTCCCGCATTCAGGAACAAAGTTTTTCAAAGTGCGCATTTCTTGAAAGTCAAGACTCAAATTTCATCCAAAAGGAAAAGGTTCGATGGTGGGGCGATAATCTATCAGGTGTATGCCCATTTGCCAGAAACTGCATTCAGAGCTTGTGAAATCCCCAAAATGACGATTTCAAGCTTTGGCACTCTAAGATTCATAGTTGGTGAAAATGAACATATCTTGAAGAGAGAGTTCACTAGCTGCTTCCAAATGAAATATGTTTGATGGTGAATGGTTCCAAATCAGATATTCAAAAGGTAGCCATGTGCTCCTTTAGGAACTTTAGATATAGGCTTTATAAAAACTTTAAATTTTCCCGCATTCAGGAACAAAGTTTTTCAAAGTACGCATTTCTTGAAAGTCAAGACTCAAATTTCATCCAAAAGGAAAAGCTTTGATGGTGGGGCAATAATCTATCAGGTGTATGCCCATTTGCCAGAAACCGCATTCAGAGCTTGTGAAATCCCCAAAATGACGATTTCAAACTTTGGCACACTAAGTTTCATAGTTGGTGAAAATGAACATATCTTGAAGAGAGAGTTCACTAGCTCCTTCCAAATGAAATATGTTTGATGGTGAATGGTTCCAAATCATATATTCAAAAGGTAGCCATGTGCTCCTTTAGGAGCTTTAGATATAGGCTTTATAAAAACTTTAACTTTTCCCGCATTCAGGAACAAAGTTTTTCAAAGTACGCATTTCTTGAAAGTCAAGACTCAAATTTCATCCAAAAGGAAAAGGTTTGATTGTGGGCCGATAATCTATTATGTGTATGCCCATTTGCCAGAAAAAGCATTCAGAGCTTCTGAAATCCCCAAAATAACGATTTCAAACTTTGGCACACTAAGTTTCATAGTTGGTGAAAATGAACATATCTTGAAGAGAGAGTTCACTAGCTGCTTCCAAATGAAATATGTTTGATGGTGAATGGTTCCAAATCAGATATTCAAAAGGTAGCCATGTGCTCCTTTAGGAACTTTAGATATAGGCTTTATAAAAACTTTAAATTTTCCCGCATTCAGGAACAAAGTTTTTCAAAGTACGCATTTCTTGAAAGTCAAGACTCAAATTTCATGCAAAAGGAAAAGCTTTGATGGTGGGGCAATAATCTATCAGGTGTATGCCCAATTGCCAGAAACCGCATTCAGAGCTTGTGAAATCCCCAAAATGACGATTTCAAGCTTTGGCACACAAAGTTTCATAGTTGGTGAAAATGAACATATCTTGAAGAGAGAGTTCACTAGCTGCTTCCAAATGAAATATGTTTGATGGTGAATGGTTCCAAATCATATATTCAAAAAGTAGCCATGTGCTCCTTTAGGAGCTTTAGATATAGGCTTTATGGAAACTTTAACTTTTCCCGCATTCAGGAACAAAGTTTTTCAAAGTGCGCATTTCTTGAAAGTCAAGACTCAAATTTCATCCAAAAGGAAAAGGTTCGATGGTGGGGCGATAATCTATCAGGTGTATGCCCATTTGCCAGAAACTGCATTCAGAGCTTGTGAAATCCCCAAAATGACGATTTCAAGCTTTGGCACTCTAAGATTCATAGTTGGTGAAAATGAACATATCTTGAAGAGAGAGTTCACTAGCTGCTTCCAAATGAAATATGTTTGATGGTGAATGGTTCCAAATCAGATATTCAAAAGGTAGCCATGTGCTCCTTTAGGAACTTTAGATATAGGCTTTATAAAAACTTTAAATTTTCCCGCATTCAGGAACAAAGTTTTTCAAAGTACGCATTTCTTGAAAGTCAAGACTCAAATTTCATCCAAAAGGAAAAGCTTTGATGGTGGGGCAATAATCTATCAGGTGTATGCCCATTTGCCAGAAACCGCATTCAGAGCTTGTGAAATCCCCAAAATGACGATTTCAAACTTTGGCACACTAAGTTTCATAGTTGGTGAAAATGAACATATCTTGAAGAGAGAGTTCACTAGCTCCTTCCAAATGAAATATGTTTGATGGTGAATGGTTCCAAATCATATATTCAAAAGGTAGCCATGTGCTCCTTTAGGAGCTTTAGATATAGGCTTTATAAAAACTTTAACTTTTCCCGCATTCAGGAACAAAGTTTTTCAAAGTACGCATTTCTTGAAAGTCAAGACTCAAATTTCATCCAAAAGGAAAAGGTTTGATTGTGGGCCGATAATCTATTATGTGTATGCCCATTTGCCAGAAAAAGCATTCAGAGCTTCTGAAATCCCCAAAATAACGATTTCAAACTTTGGCACACTAAGTTTCATAGTTGGTGAAAATGAAAATATCTTGAAGAGAGAGTTCACTAGCTGCTTCCAAATGAAATATGTTTGATGGTGAATGGTTCCAAATCATATATTCAAAAGGTAGCCATGTGCTCCTTTAGGAGCTTTAGATATAGGCTTTATAAAAACTTTAACTTTTCCCGCATTCAGGAACAAAGTTTTTCAAAGTACGCATTTCTTGAAAGTCAAGACTCAAATTTCATCCAAAAGGAAAAGCTTTGATGGTGGGGCAATAATCTATCAGGTGTATGCCCAATTGCCAGAAACCGCATTCAGAGCTTGTGAAATCCCCAAAATGACGATTTCAAGCTTTGGCACACTAAGTTTCATAGTTGGTGAAAATGAACATATCTTGAAGAGAGAGTTCACTAGCTGCTTCCAAATGAAATATGTTTGATGGTGAATGGTTCCAAATCATATATTCAAAAGGTAGCCATGTGCTCCTTTAGGAGCTTTAGATATAGGCTTTATGGAAACTTTAACTTTTCCCGCATTCAGGAACAAAGTTTTTCAAAGTGCGCATTTCTTGAAAGTCAAGACTCAAATTTCATCCAAAAGGAAAAGGTTCGATGGTGGGGCGATAATCTATCAGGTGTATGCCCATTTGCCAGAAACTGCATTCAGAGCTTGTGAAATCCCCAAAATGACGATTTCAAGCTTTGGCACTCTAAGATTCATAGTTGGTGAAAATGAACATATCTTGAAGAGAGAGTTCACTAGCTGCTTCCAAATGAAATATGTTTGATGGTGAATGGTTCCAAATCATATATTCAAAAGGTAGCCAGGTGCTCCCTTAGGAGCTTTAGATATAGGCTTTATGAAAACTTTAACTTTTCCCGCATTCAGGAACAAAGTTTTTCAAAGTGCGCATTTCTTGAAAGTCAATACTCAAATTTCATCCAAAAGGAAAAGATTTGATGGTGGGGCGATAATCTGTCAGGTGTATGCCCATTTACCAGAAACCACATTCAGAGCTTGTGAAATCCCCAAAATAACGATTTCAAGCTTTGGCACACTAAGTTTCATAGTTGGTGAAAATGAACATATCTTGAACAGAGAGTTCACTAGCTGCTTCCAAATGAAATATGTTTGATGGTGAATGGTTCCAAATCATATATTCAAAAGGTAGCCAGGTGCTCCCTTAGGAGCTTTAGATATAGGCTTTATGAAAACTTTAACTTTTCCCGCATTCAGGAACAAAGTTTTTCTAAGTCGGCATTTCTTGAAAGTCAACACTCAAATTTCATCCAAAAGGAAAAGGTTTGATGGTGGGGCAATAATCTATCAGGTGTATGCCCATTTGCCAGAAACCGCATTCAGAGCTAGTGAAATCCCCAAAATGACAATTTCAAGCTTTGGCAATCTAAGATTCATAGTTGGTGAAAATGAACATATCTTGAAGAGAGAGTTCACTAGCTGCTTCCAAATGAAATATGTTTGATGGTGAATGGTTCCAAATCATATATTCAAAAGGTAGCCATGTGCTCCTTTAGGAGCTTTAGATATAGGCTTTATGAAAACTTTAACTTTTCCCGCATTCAGGAACAAAGTTTTTCAAAGTATGCATTTCTTGAAAGTCAAGACTCAAATTTCATCCAAAAGGAAAAGGTTCGATGGTTGGCAGATAATCTATTATGTGTATGCCCATTTGCCAGAAAAAGCATTCAGAGCTTGTGAAATCCCCAAAATAACGATTTCAAACTTTGGCACACTAAGTTTCATAGTTGGTGAAAATGAACATATCTTGAAGAGAGAGTTCACTAGCTGCTTCCAAATGAAATATGTTTGATGGTGAATGGTTCCAAATCAGATATTCAAAAGGTAGCCATGTGCTCCTTTAGGAACTTTAGATATAGGCTTTATAAAAACTTTAAATTTTCCCGCATTCAGGAACAAAGTTTTTCAAAGTACGCATTTCTTGAAAGTCAAGACTCAAATTTTATCCAAAGGGAAAAGGTTTGATGGTGGGGCAATAATCTATCAGGTGTATGCCCATTTGCCAGAAACCGCATTCAGAGCTTGTGAAATCCCCAAAATGACGATTTAAAACTTTGGCACACTAAGTTTCATAGTTGGTGAAAATGAACATATCTTGAAGAGAGAGTTCACTAGCTCCTTCCAAATGAAATATGTTTGATGGTGAATGGTTCCAAATCATATATTCAAAAGGTAGCCATGTGCTCCTTTAGGAGCTTTAGATATAGGCTTTATAAAAACTTTAACTTTTCCCGCATTCAGGAACAAAGTTTTTCAAAGTACGCATTTCTTGAAAGTCAAGACTCAAATTTCATCCAAAAGGAAAAGGTTCGATTGTGGGCCGATAATCTATTATGTGTATGCCCATTTGCCAGAAAAAGCATTCAGAGCTTCTGAAATCCCCAAAATAACGATTTCAAACTTTGGGACACTAAGTTTCATAGTTGGTGAAAATGAAAATATCTTGAAGAGAGAGTTCACTAGCTGCTTCCAAATGAAATATGTTTGATGGTGAATGGTTCCAAATCATATATTCAAAAGGTAGCCATGTGCTCCTTTAGGAGCTTTAGATATAGGCTTTATGGAAACTTTAACTTTTCCCGCATTCAGGAACAAAGTTTTTCAAAGTGCGCATTTCTTGAAAGTCAATACTCAAATTTCATCCAAAAGGAAAAGATTTGATGGTGGGGCGATAATCTATCAGGTGTATGCCCATTTGCCAGAAACCGCATTCAGAGCAGTTAAATCCCGAAAATAACGATTTCAAGCTTTGGCACTCTAAGATTCATAGTTGGTGAAAATGAACATATCTTGAAGAGAGAGTTCACTAGCTGCTTCCAAATGAAATATGTTTGATGGTGAATGGTTCCATATCATATATTCAAAAGGTAGCCATGTGCTCCTTTAGGAGCTTTAGATATAGGCTTTATGAAAACTTTAACTTTTCCCGCATTCAGGAACAAAGTTTTTCAAAGTATGCATTTCTTGAAAGTCAAGACTCAAATTTCATCCAAAAGGAAAAGGTTTGATGGTGGGGCGATAATCTATTATGTGTATGCCCATTTGCCAGAAACCGCATTCAGAGCTTGTGAAATCCCCAAAATAACGATTTCAAACTTTGGCACACTAAGTTTCATAGTTGGTGAAAATGAACATATCTTGAAGAGAGAGTTCACTAGCTGCTTCCAAATGAAATATGTTTGATGGTGAATGGTTCCAAATCATATATTCAAAAGGTAGCCAGGTGCTCCCTTAGGAGCTTTAGATATAGGCTTTATGAAAACTTTAACTTTTCCCGCATTCAGGAACAAAGTTTTTCTAAGTCGGCATTTCTTGAAAGTCAACACTCAAATTTCATCCAAAAGGAAAACGTTTGATGGTGGGGCAATAATCTATCAGGTGTATGCCCATTTGCCAGAAACCGCATTCAGAGCTTGTGAAATCCCCAAAATGACAATTTCAAGCTTTGGCAATCTAAGATTCATAGTTGGTGAAAATGAACATATCTTGAAGAGAGAGTTCACTAGCTGCTTCCAAATGAAATATGTTTGATGGTGAATGGTTCCAAATCATATATTCAAAAGGTAGCCATGTGCTCCTTTAGGAGCTTTAGATATAGGCTTTATGAAAACTTTAACTTTTCCCGCATTCAGGAACAAAGTTTTTCAAAGTACGCATTTCTTGAAAGTCAAGACTCAAATTTCATCCAAGAGGAAAAGGTTCGATTGTGGGGCGATAATCTATTATGTGTATGCCCATTTGCCAGAAACCGCATTCAGAGCTTGTGAAATCCCCAAAATAACGATTTCAAGCTTTGGCACAGTAAGTTTCATAGTTGGTGAAAATGAACATATCTTGAAGAGAGAGTTCACAAGCTGCTTCCAAATGAAATATGTTTGATGGTGAATGGTTCCAAATCATATATTCAAAAGGTAGCCATGTGCTCCTTTAGGAGCTTTAGATATAGGCTTTATGAAAACTTTAACTTTTCCCGCATTCAGGAACAAAGTTTTTCAAAGTATGCATTTCTTGAAAGTCAAGACTCAAATTTCATCCATAAGGAAAAGGTTCGATGGTTGGCCGATAATCTATTATGTGTATGCCCATTTGCCAGAAAAAGCATTCAGAGCTTGTGAAATCCCCAAAATAACGATTTCAAACTTTGGCACACTAAGTTTCATAGTTGGTGAAAATGAACATATCTTGAAGAGAGAGTTCACTAGCTGCTTCCAAATGAAATATGTTTGATGGTGAATGGTTCCAAATCAGATATTCAAAAGGTAGCCATGTGCTCCTTTAGGAACTTTAGATATAGGCTTTATAAAAACTTTAAATTTTCCCGCATTCAGGAACAAAGTTTTTCAAAGTACGCATTTCTTGAAAGTCAAGACTCAAATTTTATCCAAAAGGAAAAGCTTTGATGGTGGGGCAATAATCTATCAGGTGTATGCCCATTTGCCAGAAACCGCATTCAGAGCTTGTGAAATCCCCAAAATGACGATTTCAAACTTTGGCACACTAAGTTTCATAGTTGGTGAAAATGAACATATCTTGAAGAGAGAGTTCACTAGCTCCTTCCAAATGAAATATGTTTGATGGTGAATGGTTCCAAATCATATATTCAAAAGGTAGCCATGTGCTCCTTTAGGAGCTTTAGATATAGGCTTTATAAAAACTTTAACTTTTCCCGCATTCAGGAACAAAGTTTTTCAAAGTACGCATTTCTTGAAAGTCAAGAATCAAATTTCATCCAAAAGGAAAAGGTTCGATTGTGGGCCGATAATCTATTATGTGTATGCCCATTTGCCAGAAAAAGCATTCAGAGCTTCTGAAATCCCCAAAATAACGATTTCAAACTTTGGCACACTAAGTTTGATAGTTGGTGAAAATGAAAATATCTTGAAGAGAGAGTTCACTAGCTGCTTCCAAATGAAATATGTTTGATGGTGAATGGTTCCAAATCATATATTCAAAAGGTAGCCATGTGCTCCTTTAGGAGCTTTAGATATAGGCTTTATAAAAACTTTAACTTTTCCAGCATTCAGGAACAAAGTTTTTCAAAGTACGCATTTCTTGAAAGTCAAGACTCAAATTTCATCCAAAAGGAAAAGCTTTGATGGTGGGGCAATAATCTATCAGGTGTATGCCCAATTGCCAGAAACCGCATTCAGAGCTTGTGAAATCCCCAAAATAACGATTTCAAGCTTTGGCACACTAAGTTTCATAGTTGGTGAAAATGAACATATCTTGAAGAGAGAGTTCACTAGCTGCTTCCAAATGAAATATGTTTGATGGTGAATGGTTCCAAATCATATATTCAAAAGGTAGCCATGTGCTCCTTTAGGAGCTTTAGATATAGGCTTTATGGAAACTTTAACTTTTCCCGCATTCAGGAACAAAGTTTTTCAAAGTGCGCATTTCTTGAAAGTCAATACTCAAATTTCATCCAAAAGGAAAAGATTTGATGGTGGGGCGATAATCTATCAGGTGTATGCCGATTTGCCAGAAACCGCATTCAGAGCTTGTGAAATCCCCAAAATGACAATTTCAAGCTTTGGCACTCTAAGATTCATAGTTGGTGAAAATGAACATATCTTGAAGAGAGAGTTCACTAGCTGCTTCCAAATGAAATATGTTTGATGGTGAATGGTTCCAAATCATATATTCAAAAGGTAGCCATGTGCTCCTTTAGGAGCTTTAGATATAGGCTTTATGAAAACTTTAACTTTTCCCGCATTCAGGAACAAAGTTTTTCAAAGTGCCCATTTCTTGAAAGTCAATACTCAAATTTCATCCAAAAGGAAAAGATTTGATGGTGGGGCGATAATCTATCAGGTGTATGCCGATTTGCCAGAAACCGCATTCAGAGCTTGTGAAATCCCCAAAATGACAATTTCAAGCTTTGGCACTCTAAGATTCATAGTTGGTGAAAATGAACATATCTTGAAGAGAGAGTTCACTAGCTGCTTCCAAATGAAATATGTTTGATGGTGAATGGTTCCAAATCATATATTCAAAAGGTAGCCATGTGCTCCTTTAGGAGCTTTAGATATAGGCTTCATGAAAACTTTAACTTTTCCCGCATTCAGGAACAAAGTTTTTCAAAGTGCCCATTTCTTGAAAGTCAAGACTAAAATTTCATCCAAAAGGAAAAGGTTCGATGGTGGGGCGATAATCTATTATGTGTATGCCCATTTGCCAGAAACCGCATTCAGAGCTTGTGAAATCCCCAAAATAACGATTTCAAGCTTTGGCACACTAAGTTTCATAGTTGGTGAAAATGAACATATCTTGAAGAGAGAGTTCACTAGCTGCTTCCAAATGAAATATGTTTGATGGTGAATGGTTCCAAATCATATATTCAAAAGGTAGCCAGGTGCTCCCTTAGGAGCTTTAGATATAGGCTTTATGAAAACTTTAACTTTTCCCGCATTCAGGAACAAAGTTTTTCAAAGTACGCATTTCTTGAAAGTCAAGACTCAAATTTCATCCAAAAGGAAAAGGTTCGATGGTGGGGCGATAATCTATTATGTGTATGCCCATTTGCCAGAAACCGCATTCAGAGCTTGTGAAATCCCCAAAATAACGATTTCAAGCTTTGGCACAGTAAGTTTCATAGTTGGTGAAAATGAACATATCTTGAAGAGAGAGTTCAGAAGCTGCTTCTAAATGAAATATGTTTGATGGTGAATGGTTCCAAATCATATATTCAAAAGGTAGCCATGTGCTCCTTTAGGAGCTTTAGATATAGGCTTTATGAAAACTTTAACTTTTCCCGCATTCAGGAACAAAGTTTTTCAAAGTATGCATTTCTTGAAAGTCAAGACTCAAATTTCATCCAAAAGGAAAAGGTTCGATGGTTGGCCGATAATCTGTTATGTGTATGCCCATTTGCCAGAAAAAGCATTCAGAGCTTGTGAAATCCCCAAAAAAACGATTTCAAACTTTGGCACACTAAGTTTCATAGTTGGTGAAAATGAACATATCTTGAAGAGAGAGTTCACTAGCTGCTTCCAAATGAAATATGTTTGATGGTGAATGGTTCCAAATCAGATATTCAAAAGGTAGCCATGTGCTCCTTTAGGAACTTTAGATATAGGCTTTATAAAAACTTTAAATTTTCCCGCATTCAGGAACAAAGTTTTTCAAAGTACGCATTTCTTGAAAGTCAAGACTCAAATTTCATCCAAAAGGAAAAGCTTTGATGGTGGGGCAATAATCTATCAGGTGTATGCCCATTTGCCAGAAACCGCATTCAGAGCTTGTGAAATCCCCAAAATGACGATTTCAAACTTTGGCACACTAAGTTTCATAGTTGGTGAAAATGAACATATCTTGAAGAGAGAGTTCACTAGCTCCTTCCAAATGAAATATGTTTGATGGTGAATGGTTCCAAATCATATATTCAAAAGGTAGCCATGTGCTCCTTTAGGAGCTTTAGATATAGGCTTTATAAAAACTTTAACTTTTCCCGCATTCAGGAACAAAGTTTTTCAAAGTACGCATTTCTTGAAAGTCAAGACTCAAATTTCATCCAAAAGGAAAAGGTTTGATTGTGGGCCGATAATCTATTATGTGTATGCCCATTTGCCAGAAAAAGCATTCAGAGCTTCTGAAATCCCCAAAATAACGATTTCAAACTTTGGCACACTAAGTTTCATAGTTGGTGAAAATGAAAATATCTTGAAGAGAGAGTTCACTAGCTGCTTCCAAATGAAATATGTTTGATGGTGAATGGTTCCAAATCATATATTCAAAAGGTAGCCATGTGCTCCTTTAGGAGCTTTAGATATAGGCTTTATAAAAACTTTAACTTTTCCCGCATTCAGGAACAAAGTTTTTCAAAGTACGCATTTCTTGAAAGTCAAGACTCAAATTTCATCCAAAAGGAAAAGCTTTGATGGTGGGGCAATAATCTATCAGGTGTATGCCCAATTGCCAGAAACCGCATTCAGAGCTTGTGAAATCCCCAAAATGACGATTTCAAGCTTTGGCACACTAAGTTTCATAGTTGGTGAAAATGAACATATCTTGAAGAGAGAGTTCACTAGCTGCTTCCAAATGAAATATGTTTGATGGTGAATGGTTCCAAATCATATATTCAAAAGGTAGCCATGTGCTCCTTTAGGAGCTTTAGATATCGGCTTTATGAAAACTTTAACTTTTCCCGCATTCAGGAACAAAGTTTTTCAAAGTGGGAATTTCTTGAATGTCAAGACTCAAATTTCATCCAAAAGGAAAAGATTTGATGGTGGGGCGATAATCTATCAGGTGTATGCCCATTTGCCAGAAACCGCATTCAGAGCTTGTGAAATCCCCAAAATGACGATTTCACGCTTTGGCACTCTAAGATTCATAGTTGGTGAAAATGAACATATCTTGAAGAGAGAGTTCACTAGCTGCTTCCAAATGAAATATGTTTGATGGTGAATGGTTCCAAATCATATATTCAAAAGGTAGCCATGTGCTCCTTTAGGAGCTTTAGATATAGGCTTTATGAAAACTTTAACTTTTCCCGCATTCAGGAACAAAGTTTTTCAAAGAACGCATTTCTTGAAAGTCAAGACTCAAATTTCATCCAAAAGGAAAAGGTTCGATGGTGGGGCGATAATCTATTATGTGTATGCCCATTTGCCAGAAACCGCATTCAGAGCTTGTGAAATCCCCAAAATAACGATATCAAACTTTGGCACAATAAGTTTCATAGTTGGTGAAAATGAACATATCTTGAAGAGAGAGTTCACTAGCTCCTTCCAAATGAAATATGTTTGATGGTGAATGGTTCCAAATCATATATTCAAAAGGTAGCCATGTGCTCCTTTAGGAGCTTTAGATATAGGCTTTATAAAAACTTTAACTTTTCCCGCATTCAGGAACAAAGTTTTTCAAAGTGCGCATTTCTTGAAAGTCAATACTCAAATTTCATCCAAAAGGAAAAGATTTGATGGTGGGGCGATAATCTGTCAGGTGTATGCCCATTTGCCAGAAACCGCATTCAGAGCTTGTGAAATCCCCAAAATGACGATTTCAAGCTTTGGCACACTAAGTTTCATAGTTGGTGAAAATGAACATATCTTGAAGAGAGAGTTCACTAGCTGCTTCCAAATGAAATATGTTTGATGGTGAATGGTTCCAAATCATATATTCAAAAGGTAGCCATGTGCTCCTTTAGGAGCTTTAGATATAGGCTTTATGAAAACTTTAACTTTTCCCGCATTCAGGAACAAAGTTTTTCAAAGTACGCATTTCTTGAAAGTCAAGACTCAAATTTCATCCAAAAGGAAAAGGTTCGATGGTGGGCCGATAATCTATTATGTGTATGCCCATTTGCCAGAAAAAGCATTCAGAGCTTGTGAAATCCCCAAAATAACGATTTCAAACTTTGGCACACTAAGTTTCATAGTTGGTGAAAATGAACATATCTTGAAGAGAGAGTTCACTAGCTGCTTCCAAATGAAATATGTTTGATGGTGAATGGTTCCAAATCATATATTCAAAAGGTAGCCATGTGCTCCTTTAGGAGCTTTAGATATAGGCTTTATAAAAACTTTAACTTTTCCCGCATTCAGGAACAAAGTTTTTCAAAGTGCGCATTTCTTGAAAGTCAATACTCAAATTTCATCCAAAAGGAAAAGATTTGATGGTGGGGCGATAATCTGTCAGGTGTATGCCCATTTGCCAGAAACCGCATTCAGAGCTTGTGAAATCCCCAAAATAACGATTTCAAGCTTTGGCACACTAAGTATCATAGTTGGTGAAAATGAACATATCTTGAAGAGAGAGTTCACTAGCTGCTTCCAAATGAAATATGTTTGATGGTGAATGGTTCCAAATCATATATTCAAAAGGTAGCCATGTGCTCCTTTAGGAGCTTTAGATCTAGGCTTTATGAAAACTTTAACTTTTCCCGCATTCAGGAACAAAGTTTTTCAAAGTACGCATTTCTTGAAAGTCAAGACTCAAATTTCAACCAAAAGGAAAAGGTTCGATGGTGGGGCGATAATCTATTATGTGTATGCCCATTTGCCAGGAAAAGCATTCAGAGCTTGTGAAATCCCCAAAATAACGATTTCAAACTTTGGCACACTAAGTTTCATAGTTGGTGAAAATGAACATATCTTGAAGTGAGAGTTCACTAGCTGCTTCCAAATGAAATATGTTTGATGGTGAATGGTTCCAAATCATATATTCAAAAGGTAGCCATGTGCTCCTTTAGGAGCTTTAGATATAGGCTTTATAAAAACTTTAACTTTTCCAACATTCAGGAACAAAGTTTTTCTAAGTCGGCATTTCTTGAAAGTCAACACTCAAATTTCATCCAAAAGGAAACGGTTCGATGGTGGGGCGATAATCTATTATGTGTATGCCCATTTGCCAGATAAAGCATTCAGAGCTTGTGAAATCCCAAAAATAACGATTTCAACCTTTCGCACACTAAGTTTCATAGTTGGTGAAAATGAACATATCTTGAAGAGAGAGTTCACTAGCTGCTTCCAAATGAAATATGTTTGATGGTGAATGGTTCCAAATCATATATTCAAAAGGTAGCCATGTGCTCCTTTAGGAGCTTTAGTTATAGGCTTTATAAAAACTTTAACTTTTCCAAAATTCAGGAACAAAGTTTTTCTAAGTCGGCATTTCTTGAAAGTCAACACTCAAATTTTATCCAAAAGGAAAAGGTTTGATGGTGGGGCAATAATCTATCAGGTGTATGCCCATTTGCCAGAAACCGCATTCAGAGCTTGTGAAATCCCCAAAATGACGATTTCAAGCTTTGGCACACTAAGTTTCATAGTTGGTGAAAATGAACATATCTTGAAGAGAGAGTTCACTAGCTCCTTCCAAATGAAATATGTTTGATGGTGAATGGTTCCAAATCATATATTCAAAAGGTAGCCATGTGCTCCTTTAGGAGCTTTAGATATAGGCTTTATAAAAACTTTAACTTTTCCCGCATTCAGGAACAAAGTTTTTCAAAGTGCGCATTTCTTGAAAGTCAATACTCAAATTTCATCCAAAAGGAAAAGATTTGATGGTGGGGCGATAATCTGTCAGGTGTATGCCCATTTGCCAGAAACCGCATTCAGAGCTTGTGAAATCCCCAAAATAACGATTTCAAGCTTTGGCACACTAAGTATCATAGTTGGTGAAAATGAACATATCTTGAAGAGAGAGTTCACTAGCTGCTTCCAAATGAAATATGTTTGATGGTGAATGGTTCCAAATCATATATTCAAAAGGTAGCCATGTGCTCCTTTAGGAGCTTTAGATATAGGCTTTATGAAAACTTTAACTTTTCCCGCATTCAGGAACAAAGTTTTTCAAAGTACGCATTTCTAGAAAGTCAAGACTCAAATTTCAACCAAAAGGAAAAGGTTTGATGGTGGGGCGATAATCTATTATGTGTATGCCCATTTGCCAGAAAAAGCATTCAGAGCTTGTGAAATCCCCAAAATAACGATTTCAAACTTTGGCACACTAAGTTTCATAGTTGGTGAAAATGAACATATCTTGAAGAGAGAGTTCACTAGCTGCTTCCAAATGAAATATGTTTGATGGTGAATGGTTCCAAATCATATATTCAAAAGGTAGCCATGTGCTCCTTTAGGAGCTTTAGATATAGGCTTTATAAAAACTTTAACTTTTCCAACATTCAGGAACAAAGTTTTTCTAAGTCGGCATTTCTTGAAAGTCAACACTCAAATTTCATCCAAAAGGAAACGGTTCGATGGTGGGGCGATAATCTATTATGTGTATGCCCATTTGCCAGATAAAGAATTCAGAGCTTGTGAAATCCCAAAAATAACGATTTCAACCTTTCGCACACTAAGTTTCATAGTTGGTGAAAATGAACATATCTTGAAGAGAGAGTTCACTAGCAGCTTCCAAATGAAATATGTTTGATGGTGAATGGTTCCAAATCATATATTCAAAAGGTAGCCAGGTGCTCCCTTAGGAGCTTTAGATATAGGCTTTATGAAAACTTTAACTTTTCCCGCATTCAGGAACAAAGTTTTTCAAAGTGCGCATTTCTTGAAAGTCAATACTCAAATTTCATCCAAAAGGAAAAGATTTGATGGTGGGGCGATAATCTGTCAGGTGTATGCCCATTTACCAGAAACCACATTCAGAGCTTGTGAAATCCCCAAAATAACGATTTCAAGCTTTGGCACACTAAGTTTCATAGTTGGTGAAAATGAACATATCTTGAAGAGAGAGTTCACTAGCTGCTTCCAAATGAAATATGTTTGATGGTGAATGGTTCCAAATCATATATTCAAAAGGTAGCCAGGTGCTCCCTTAGGAGCTTTAGATATAGGCTTTATGAAAACTTTAACTTTTCCCGCATTCAGGAACAAAGTTTTTCTAAGTCGGCATTTCTTGAAAGTCAACACTCAAATTTCATCCAAAAGGAAAACGTTTGATGGTGGGGCAATAATCTATCAGGTGTATGCCCATTTGCCAGAAACCGCATTCAGAGCTTGTGAAATCCCCAAAATGACAATTTCAAGCTTTGGCAATCTAAGATTCATAGTTGGTGAAAATGAACATATCTTGAAGAGAGAGTTCACTAGCTGCTTCCAAATGAAATATGTTTGATGGTGAATGGTTCCAAATCATATATTCAAAAGGTAGCCATGTGCTCCTTTAGGAGCTTTAGATATAGGCTTTATGAAAACTTTAACTTTTCCCGCATTCAGGAACAAAGTTTTTCAAAGTACGCATTTCTTGAAAGTCAAGACTCAAATTTCATCCAAGAGGAAAAGGTTCGATTGTGGGGCGATAATCTATTATGTGTATGCCCATTTGCCAGAAACCGCATTCAGAGCTTGTGAAATCCCCAAAATAACGATTTCAAGCTTTGGCACAGTAAGTTTCATAGTTGGTGAAAATGAACATATCTTGAAGAGAGAGTTCACAAGCTGCTTCCAAATGAAATATGTTTGATGGTGAATGGTTCCAAATCATATATTCAAAAGGTAGCCATGTGCTCCTTTAGGAGCTTTAGATATAGGCTTTATGAAAACTTTAACTTTTCCCGCATTCAGGAACAAAGTTTTTCAAAGTATGCATTTCTTGAAAGTCAAGACTCAAATTTCATCCATAAGGAAAAGGTTCGATGGTTGGCCGATAATCTATTATGTGTATGCCCATTTGCCAGAAAAAGCATTCAGAGCTTGTGAAATCCCCAAAATAACGATTTCAAACTTTGGCACACTAAGTTTCATAGTTGGTGAAAATGAACATATCTTGAAGAGAGAGTTCACTAGCTGCTTCCAAATGAAATATGTTTGATGGTGAATGGTTCCAAATCAGATATTCAAAAGGTAGCCATGTGCTCCTTTAGGAACTTTAGATATAGGCTTTATAAAAACTTTAAATTTTCCCGCATTCAGGAACAAAGTTTTTCAAAGTACGCATTTCTTGAAAGTCAAGACTCAAATTTTATCCAAAAGGAAAAGCTTTGATGGTGGGGCAATAATCTATCAGGTGTATGCCCATTTGCCAGAAACCGCATTCAGAGCTTGTGAAATCCCCAAAATGACGATTTCAAACTTTGGCACACTAAGTTTCATAGTTGGTGAAAATGAACATATCTTGAAGAGAGAGTTCACTAGCTCCTTCCAAATGAAATATGTTTGATGGTGAATGGTTCCAAATCATATATTCAAAAGGTAGCCATGTGCTCCTTTAGGAGCTTTAGATATAGGCTTTATAAAAACTTTAACTTTTCCCGCATTCAGGAACAAAGTTTTTCAAAGTACGCATTTCTTGAAAGTCAAGAATCAAATTTCATCCAAAAGGAAAAGGTTCGATTGTGGGCCGATAATCTATTATGTGTATGCCCATTTGCCAGAAAAAGCATTCAGAGCTTCTGAAATCCCCAAAATAACGATTTCAAACTTTGGCACACTAAGTTTCATAGTTGGTGAAAATGAAAATATCTTGAAGAGAGAGTTCACTAGCTGCTTCCAAATGAAATATGTTTGATGGTGAATGGTTCCAAATCATATATTCAAAAGGTAGCCATGTGCTCCTTTAGGAGCTTTAGATATAGGCTTTATAAAAACTTTAACTTTTCCAGCATTCAGGAACAAAGTTTTTCAAAGTACGCATTTCTTGAAAGTCAAGACTCAAATTTCATCCAAAAGGAAAAGCTTTGATGGTGGGGCAATAATCTATCAGGTGTATGCCCAATTGCCAGAAACCGCATTCAGAGCTTGTGAAATCCCCAAAATGACGATTTCAAGCTTTGGCACACTAAGTTTCATAGTTGGTGAAAATGAACATATCTTGAAGAGAGAGTTCACTAGCTGCTTCCAAATGAAATATGTTTGATGGTGAATGGTTCCAAATCATATATTCAAAAGGTAGCCATGTGCTCCTTTAGGAGCTTTAGATATAGGCTTTATGGAAACTTTAACTTTTCCCGCATTCAGGAACAAAGTTTTTCAAAGTGCGCATTTCTTGAAAGTCAATACTCAAATTTCATCCAAAAGGAAAAGATTTGATGGTGGGGCGATAATCTATCAGGTGTATGCCGATTTGCCAGAAACCGCATTCAGAGCTTGTGAAATCCCCAAAATGACAATTTCAAGCTTTGGCACTCTAAGATTCATAGTTGGTGAAAATGAACATATCTTGAAGAGAGAGTTCACTAGCTGCTTCCAAATGAAATATGTTTGATGGTGAATGGTTCCAAATCATATATTCAAAAGGTAGCCATGTGCTCCTTTAGGAGCTTTAGATATAGGCTTTATGAAAACTTTAACTTTTCCCGCATTCAGGAACAAAGTTTTTCAAAGTGCCCATTTCTTGAAAGTCAATACTCAAATTTCATCCAAAAGGAAAAGATTTGATGGTGGGGCGATAATCTATCAGGTGTATGCCGATTTGCCAGAAACCGCATTCAGAGCTTGTGAAATCCCCAAAATGACAATTTCAAGCTTTGGCACTCTAAGATTCATAGTTGGTGAAAATGAACATATCTTGAAGAGAGAGTTCACTAGCTGCTTCCAAATGAAATATGTTTGATGGTGAATGGTTCCAAATCATATATTCAAAAGGTAGCCATGTGCTCCTTTAGGAGCTTTAGATATAGGCTTCATGAAAACTTTAACTTTTCCCGCATTCAGGAAAAAAGTTTTTCAAAGTGCCCATTTCTTGAAAGTCAAGACTAAAATTTCATCCAAAAGGAAAAGGTTCGATGGTGGGGCGATAATCTATTATGTGTATGCCCATTTGCCAGAAACCGCATTCAGAGCTTGTGAAATCCCCAAAATAACGATTTCAAGCTTTGGCACACTAAGTTTCATAGTTGGTGAAAATGAACATATCTTGAAGAGAGAGTTCACTAGCTGCTTCCAAATGAAATATGTTTGATGGTGAATGGTTCCAAATCATATATTCAAAAGGTAGCCAGGTGCTCCCTTAGGAGCTTTAGATATAGGCTTTATGAAAACTTTAACTTTTCCCGCATTCAGGAACAAAGTTTTTCAAAGTACGCATTTCTTGAAAGTCAAGACTCAAATTTCATCCAAAAGGAAAAGGTTCGATGGTGGGGCGATAATCTATTATGTGTATGCCCATTTGCCAGAAACCGCATTCAGAGCTTGTGAAATCCCCAAAATAACGATTTCAAGCTTTGGCACAGTAAGTTTCATAGTTGGTGAAAATGAACATATCTTGAAGAGAGAGTTCACTAGCTGCTTCCAAATGAAATATGTTTGATGGTGAATGGTTCCAAATCAGATATTCAAAAGGTAGCCATGTGCTCCTTTAGGAACTTTAGATATAGGCTTTATAAAAACTTTAAATTTTCCCGCATTCAGGAACAAAGTTTTTCAAAGTACGCATTTCTTGAAAGTCAAGACTCAAATTTCATCCAAAAGGAAAAGCTTTGATGGTGGGGCAATAATCTATCAGGTGTATGCCCATTTGCCAGAAACCGCATTCAGAGCTTGTGAAATCCCCAAAATGACGATTTCAAACTTTGGCACACTAAGTTTCATAGTTGGTGAAAATGAACATATCTTGAAGAGAGAGTTCACTAGCTCCTTCCAAATGAAATATGTTTGATGGTGAATGGTTCCAAATCATATATTCAAAAGGTAGCCATGTGCTCCTTTAGGAGCTTTAGATATAGGCTTTATAAAAACTTTAACTTTTCCCGCATTCAGGAACAAAGTTTTTCAAAGTACGCATTTCTTGAAAGTCAAGACTCAAATTTCATCCAAAAGGAAAAGGTTTGATTGTGGGCCGATAATCTATTATGTGTATGCCCATTTGCCAGAAAAAGCATTCAGAGCTTCTGAAATCCCCAAAATAACGATTTCAAACTTTGGCACACTAAGTTTCATAGTTGGTGAAAATGAAAATATCTTGAAGAGAGAGTTCACTAGCTGCTTCCAAATGAAATATGTTTGATGGTGAATGGTTCCAAATCATATATTCAAAAGGTAGCCATGTGCTCCTTTAGGAGCTTTAGATATAGGCTTTATAAAAACTTTAACTTTTCCCGCATTCAGGAACAAAGTTTTTCAAAGTACGCATTTCTTGAAAGTCAAGACTCAAATTTCATCCAAAAGGAAAAGCTTTGATGGTGGGGCAATAATCTATCAGGTGTATGCCCAATTGCCAGAAACCGCATTCAGAGCTTGTGAAATCCCCAAAATGACGATTTCAAGCTTTGGCACACTAAGTTTCATAGTTGGTGAAAATGAACATATCTTGAAGAGAGAGTTCACTAGCTGCTTCCAAATGAAATATGTTTGATGGTGAATGGTTCCAAATCATATATTCAAAAGGTAGCCATGTGCTCCTTTAGGAGCTTTAGATATCGGCTTTATGAAAACTTTAACTTTTCCCGCATTCAGGAACAAAGTTTTTCAAAGTGGGAATTTCTTGAATGTCAAGACTCAAATTTCATCCAAAAGGAAAAGATTTGATGGTGGGGCGATAATCTATCAGGTGTATGCCCATTTGCCAGAAACCGCATTCAGAGCTTGTGAAATCCCCAAAATGACGATTTCACGCTTTGGCACTCTAAGATTCATAGTTGGTGAAAATGAACATATCTTGAAGAGAGAGTTCACTAGCTGCTTCCAAATGAAATATGTTTGATGGTGAATGGTTCCAAATCATATATTCAAAAGGTAGCCATGTGCTCCTTTAGGAGCTTTAGATATAGGCTTTATGAAAACTTTAACTTTTCCCGCATTCAGGAACAAAGTTTTTCAAAGAACGCATTTCTTGAAAGTCAAGACTCAAATTTCATCCAAAAGGAAAAGGTTCGATGGTGGGGCGATAATCTATTATGTGTATGCCCATTTGCCAGAAACCGCATTCAGAGCTTGTGAAATCCCCAAAATAACGATATCAAACTTTGGCACAATAAGTTTCATAGTTGGTGAAAATGAACATATCTTGAAGAGAGAGTTCACTAGCTCCTTCCAAATGAAATATGTTTGATGGTGAATGGTTCCAAATCATATATTCAAAAGGTAGCCATGTGCTCCTTTAGGAGCTTTAGATATAGGCTTTATAAAAACTTTAACTTTTCCCGCATTCAGGAACAAAGTTTTTCAAAGTGCGCATTTCTTGAAAGTCAATACTCAAATTTCATCCAAAAGGAAAAGATTTGATGGTGGGGCGATAATCTGTCAGGTGTATGCCCATTTGCCAGAAACCGCATTCAGAGCTTGTGAAATCCCCAAAATGACGATTTCAAGCTTTGGCACACTAAGTTTCATAGTTGGTGAAAATGAACATATCTTGAAGAGAGAGTTCACTAGCTGCTTCCAAATGAAATATGTTTGATGGTGAATGGTTCCAAATCATATATTCAAAAGGTAGCCATGTGCTCCTTTAGGAGCTTTAGATATAGGCTTTATGAAAACTTTAACTTTTCCCGCATTCAGGAACAAAGTTTTTCAAAGTACGCATTTCTTGAAAGTCAAGACTCAAATTTCATCCAAAAGGAAAAGGTTCGATGGTGGGCCGATAATCTATTATGTGTATGCCCATTTGCCAGAAAAAGCATTCAGAGCTTGTGAAATCCCCAAAATAACGATTTCAAACTTTGGCACACTAAGTTTCATAGTTGGTGAAAATGAACATATCTTGAAGAGAGAGTTCACTAGCTGCTTCCAAATGAAATATGTTTGATGGTGAATGGTTCCAAATCATATATTCAAAAGGTAGCCATGTGCTCCTTTAGGAGCTTTAGATATAGGCTTTATAAAAACTTTAACTTTTCCCGCATTCAGGAACAAAGTTTTTCAAAGTGCGCATTTCTTGAAAGTCAATACTCAAATTTCATCCAAAAGGAAAAGATTTGATGGTGGGGCGATAATCTGTCAGGTGTATGCCCATTTGCCAGAAACCGCATTCAGAGCTTGTGAAATCCCCAAAATAACGATTTCAAGCTTTGGCACACTAAGTATCATAGTTGGTGAAAATGAACATATCTTGAAGAGAGAGTTCACTAGCTGCTTCCAAATGAAATATGTTTGATGGTGAATGGTTCCAAATCATATATTCAAAAGGTAGCCATGTGCTCCTTTAGGAGCTTTAGATCTAGGCTTTATGAAAACTTTAACTTTTCCCGCATTCAGGAACAAAGTTTTTCAAAGTACGCATTTCTTGAAAGTCAAGACTCAAATTTCAACCAAAAGGAAAAGGTTCGATGGTGGGGCGATAATCTATTATGTGTATGCCCATTTGCCAGGAAAAGCATTCAGAGCTTGTGAAATCCCCAAAATAACGATTTCAAACTTTGGCACACTAAGTTTCATAGTTGGTGAAAATGAACATATCTTGAAGTGAGAGTTCACTAGCTGCTTCCAAATGAAATATGTTTGATGGTGAATGGTTCCAAATCATATATTCAAAAGGTAGCCATGTGCTCCTTTAGGAGCTTTAGATATAGGCTTTATAAAAACTTTAACTTTTCCAACATTCAGGAACAAAGTTTTTCTAAGTCGGCATTTCTTGAAAGTCAACACTCAAATTTCATCCAAAAGGAAACGGTTCGATGGTGGGGCGATAATCTATTATGTGTATGCCCATTTGCCAGATAAAGCATTCAGAGCTTGTGAAATCCCAAAAATAACGATTTCAACCTTTCGCACACTAAGTTTCATAGTTGGTGAAAATGAACATATCTTGAAGAGAGAGTTCACTAGCTGCTTCCAAATGAAATATGTTTGATGGTGAATGGTTCCAAATCATATATTCAAAAGGTAGCCATGTGCTCCTTTAGGAGCTTTAGTTATAGGCTTTATAAAAACTTTAACTTTTCCAAAATTCAGGAACAAAGTTTTTCTAAGTCGGCATTTCTTGAAAGTCAACACTCAAATTTTATCCAAAAGGAAAAGGTTTGATGGTGGGGCAATAATCTATCAGGTGTATGCCCATTTGCCAGAAACCGCATTCAGAGCTTGTGAAATCCCCAAAATGACGATTTCAAGCTTTGGCACACTAAGTTTCATAGTTGGTGAAAATGAACATATCTTGAAGAGAGAGTTCACTAGCTCCTTCCAAATGAAATATGTTTGATGGTGAATGGTTCCAAATCATATATTCAAAAGGTAGCCATGTGCTCCTTTAGGAGCTTTAGATATAGGCTTTATAAAAACTTTAACTTTTCCCGCATTCAGGAACAAAGTTTTTCAAAGTGCGCATTTCTTGAAAGTCAATACTCAAATTTCATCCAAAAGGAAAACTTTTGATGGTGGGGCGATAATCTGTCAGGTGTATGCCCATTTGCCAGAAACCGCATTCAGAGCTTGTGAAATCCCCAAAATAACGATTTCAAGCTTTGGCACACTAAGTATCATAGTTGGTGAAAATGAACATATCTTGAAGAGAGAGTTCACTAGCTGCTTCCAAATGAAATATGTTTGATGGTGAATGGTTCCAAATCATATATTCAAAAGGTAGCCATGTGCTCCTTTAGGAGCTTTAGATATAGGCTTTATGAAAACTTTAACTTTTCCCGCATTCAGGAACAAAGTTTTTCAAAGTACGCATTTCTAGAAAGTCAAGACTCAAATTTCAACCAAAAGGAAAAGGTTTGATGGTGGGGCGATAATCTATTATGTGTATGCCCATTTGCCAGAAAAAGCATTCAGAGCTTGTGAAATCCCCAAAATAACGATTTCAAACTTTGGCACACTAAGTTTCATAGTTGGTGAAAATGAACATATCTTGAAGAGAGAGTTCACTAGCTGCTTCCAAATGAAATATGTTTGATGGTGAATGGTTCCAAATCATATATTCAAAAGGTAGCCATGTGCTCCTTTAGGAGCTTTAGATATAGGCTTTATAAAAACTTTAACTTTTCCAACATTCAGGAACAAAGTTTTTCTAAGTCGGCATTTCTTGAAAGTCAACACTCAAATTTCATCCAAAAGGAAACGGTTCGATGGTGGGGCGATAATCTATTATGTGTATGCCCATTTGCCAGATAAAGAATTCAGAGCTTGTGAAATCCCAAAAATAACGATTTCAACCTTTCGCACACTAAGTTTCATAGTTGGTGAAAATGAACATATCTTGAAGAGAGAGTTCACTAGCAGCTTCCAAATGAAATATGTTTGATGGTGAATGGTTCCAAATCATATATTCAAAAGGTAGCCATGTGCTCCTTTAGGAGCTTTAGATATAGGCTTTATAAAAACTTTAACTTTTCCCGCATTCAGGAACAAAGTTTTTGTAAGTCGGCATTTCTTGAAAGTCAACACTCAAATTTCATCCAAAAGGAAAAGGTTTGATGGTGGGGCAATAATCTATCAGGTGTATGCCCATTTGCCAAAAACCGCATTCAGAGCTTGTGAAATCCCCAAAATGACGATTTCAAGCTTTGGCACACTAAGTTTCATAGTTGGTGAAAATGAACATATCTTGAAGAGAGAGTTCACTAGCTGCTTCCAAATGAAATATGTTTGATGGTGAATGGTTCCAAATCATATATTCAAAAGGTAGCCATGTGCTCCTTTAGGAGCTTTAGATATAGGCTTTATGAAAACTTTAACTTTTCCCGCATTCAGGAACAAAGTTTTTCAAAGAACGCATTTCTTGAAAGTCAAGACTCAAATTTCATCCAAAAGGAAAAGGTTCGATGGTGGGGCGATAATCTATTATGTGTATGCCCATTTGCCAGAAACCGCATTCAGAGCTTGTGAAATCCCCAAAATAACGATATCAAACTTTGGCACAATAAGTTTCATAGTTGGTGAAAATGAACATATCTTGAAGAGAGAGTTCACTAGCTCCTTCCAAATGAAATATGTTTGATGGTGAATGGTTCCAAATCATATATTCAAAAGGTAGCCATGTGCTCCTTTAGGAGCTTTAGATATAGGCTTTATAAAAACTTTAACTTTTCCCGCATTCAGGAACAAAGTTTTTCAAAGTGCGCATTTCTTGAAAGTCAATACTCAAATTTCATCCAAAAGGAAAAGATTTGATGGTGGGGCGATAATCTGTCAGGTGTATGCCCATTTGCCAGAAACCGCATTCAGAGCTTGTGAAATCCCCAAAATAACGATTTCAAGCTTTGGCACACTAAGTATCATAGTTGGTGAAAATGAACATATCTTGAAGAGAGAGTTCACTAGCTGCTTCCAAATGAAATATGTTTGATGGTGAATGGTTCCAAATCATATATTCAAAAGGTAGCCATGTGCTCCTTTAGGAGCTTTAGATATAGGCTTTATGAAAACTTTAACTTTTCCCGCATTCAGGAACAAAGTTTTTCAAAGTACGCATTTCTTGAAAGTCAAGACTCAAATTTCATCCAAAAGGAAAAGGTTCGATGGTGGGCCGATAATCTATTATGTGTATGCCCATTTGCCAGAAAAAGCATTCAGAGCTTGTGAAATCCCCAAAATAACGATTTCAAACTTTGGCACACTAAGTTTCATAGTTGGTGAAAATGAACATATCTTGAAGAGAGAGTTCACTAGCTGCTTCCAAATGAAATATGTTTGATGGTGAATGGTTCCAAATCATATATTCAAAAGGTAGCCATGTGCTCCTTTAGGAGCTTTAGATATAGGCTTTATAAAAACTTTAACTTTTCCCGCATTCAGGAACAAAGTTTTTCAAAGTGCGCATTTCTTGAAAGTCAATACTCAAATTTCATCCAAAAGGAAAAGATTTGATGGTGGGGCGATAATCTGTCAGGTGTATGCCCATTTGCCAGAAACCGCATTCAGAGCTTGTGAAATCCCCAAAATAACGATTTCAAGCTTTGGCACACTAAGTATCATAGTTGGTGAAAATGAACATATCTTGAAGAGAGAGTTCACTAGCTGCTTCCAAATGAAATATGTTTGATGGTGAATGGTTCCAAATCATATATTCAAAAGGTAGCCATGTGCTCCTTTAGGAGCTTTAGATCTAGGCTTTATGAAAACTTTAACTTTTCCCGCATTCAGGAACAAAGTTTTTCAAAGTACGCATTTCTTGAAAGTCAAGACTCAAATTTCAACCAAAAGGAAAAGGTTCGATGGTGGGGCGATAATCTATTATGTGTATGCCCATTTGCCAGGAAAAGCATTCAGAGCTTGTGAAATCCCCAAAATAACGATTTCAAACTTTGGCACACTAAGTTTCATAGTTGGTGAAAATGAACATATCTTGAAGTGAGAGTTCACTAGCTGCTTCCAAATGAAATATGTTTGATGGTGAATGGTTCCAAATCATATATTCAAAAGGTAGCCATGTGCTCCTTTAGGAGCTTTAGTTATAGGCTTTATAAAAACTTTAACTTTTCCAAAATTCAGGAACAAAGTTTTTCTAAGTCGGCATTTCTTGAAAGTCAACACTCAAATTTTATCCAAAAGGAAAAGGTTTGATGGTGGGGCAATAATCTATCAGGTGTATGCCCATTTGCCAGAAACCGCATTCAGAGCTTGTGAAATCCCCAAAATGACGATTTCAAGCTTTGGCACACTAAGTTTCATAGTTGGTGAAAATGAACATATCTTGAAGAGAGAGTTCACTAGCTCCTTCCAAATGAAATATGTTTGATGGTGAATGGTTCCAAATCATATATTCAAAAGGTAGCCATGTGCTCCTTTAGGAGCTTTAGATATAGGCTTTATAAAAACTTTAACTTTTCCCGCATTCAGGAACAAAGTTTTTCAAAGTGCGCATTTCTTGAAAGTCAATACTCAAATTTCATCCAAAAGGAAAAGATTTGATGGTGGGGCGATAATCTGTCAGGTGTATGCCCATTTGCCAGAAACCGCATTCAGAGCTTGTGAAATCCCCAAAATAACGATTTCAAGCTTTGGCACACTAAGTATCATAGTTGGTGAAAATGAACATATCTTGAAGAGAGAGTTCACTAGCTGCTTCCAAATGAAATATGTTTGATGGTGAATGGTTCCAAATCATATATTCAAAAGGTAGCCATGTGCTCCTTTAGGAGCTTTAGATATAGGCTTTATGAAAACTTTAACTTTTCCCGCATTCAGGAACAAAGTTTTTCAAAGTACGCATTTCTAGAAAGTCAAGACTCAAATTTCAACCAAAAGGAAAAGGTTTGATGGTGGGGCGATAATCTATTATGTGTATGCCCATTTGCCAGAAAAAGCATTCAGAGCTTGTGAAATCCCCAAAATAACGATTTCAAACTTTGGCACACTAAGTTTCATAGTTGGTGAAAATGAACATATCTTGAAGAGAGAGTTCACTAGCTGCTTCCAAATGAAATATGTTTGATGGTGAATGGTTCCAAATCATATATTCAAAAGGTAGCCATGTGCTCCTTTAGGAGCTTTAGATATAGGCTTTATAAAAACTTTAACTTTTCCAACATTCAGGAACAAAGTTTTTCTAAGTCGGCATTTCTTGAAAGTCAACACTCAAATTTCATCCAAAAGGAAACGGTTCGATGGTGGGGCGATAATCTATTATGTGTATGCCCATTTGCCAGATAAAGAATTCAGAGCTTGTGAAATCCCAAAAATAACGATTTCAACCTTTCGCACACTAAGTTTCATAGTTGGTGAAAATGAACATATCTTGAAGAGAGAGTTCACTAGCAGCTTCCAAATGAAATATGTTTGATGGTGAATGGTTCCAAATCATATATTCAAAAGGTAGCCATGTGCTCCTTTAGGAGCTTTAGATATAGGCTTTATAAAAACTTTAACTTTTCCCGCATTCAGGAACAAAGTTTTTGTAAGTCGGCATTTCTTGAAAGTCAACACTCAAATTTCATCCAAAAGGAAAAGGTTTGATGGTGGGGCAATAATCTATCAGGTGTATGCCCATTTGCCAAAAACCGCATTCAGAGCTTGTGAAATCCCCAAAATGACGATTTCAAGCTTTGGCACTCTAAGATTCATAGTTGGTGAAAATGAACATATCTTGAAGAGAGAGTTCACTAGCTCCTTCCAAATGAAATATGTTTGATGGTGAATGGTTCCAAATCATATATTCAAAAGGTAGCCATGTGCTCCTTTAGGAGCTTTAGATATAGGCTTTTTAAAAACTTTAACTTTTCCCGCATTCAGGAACAAAGTTTTTCAAAGTGCGCATTTCTTGAAAGTCAATACTCAAATTTCATCCAAAAGAAAAAGATTTGATGGTGGGGCGATAATCTGTCAGGTGTATGCCCATTTGCCAGAAACCGCATTCAGAGCTTGTGAAATCCCCAAAATAACGATTTCAAGCTTTGGCACACTAAGTATCATAGTTGGTGAAAATGAACATATCTTGAAGAGAGAGTTCACTAGCTGCTTCAAAATGAAATATGTTTGATGGTGAATGGTTCCAAATCATATATTCAAAAGGTAGCCATGTGCTCCTTTAGGAGCTTTAGATATAGGCTTTATGAAAACTTTAACTTTTCCCGCATTCAGGAACAAAGTTTTTCAAAGTACGCATTTCTAGAAAGTCAAGACTCAAATTTCAACCAAAAGGAAAAGGTTCGATGGTGGGGCGATAATCTATTATGTGTATGCCCATTTGCCAGAAAAAGCATTCAGAGCTTGTGAAATCCCCAAAATAACGATTTCAAACTTTGGCACACTAAGTATCATAGTTGGTGAAAATGAACATATCTTGAAGAGAGAGTTCACTAGCTGCTTCCAAATGAAATATGTTTGATGGTGAATGGTTCCAAATCATATATTCAAAAGGTAGCCATGTGCTCCTTTAGGAGCTTTAGATATAGGCTTTATAAAAACTTTAACTTTTCCAACATTCAGGAACAAAGTTTTTCTAAGTCGGCATTTCTTGAAAGTCAACACTCAAATTTCATCCAAAAGGAAACGGTTCGATGGTGGGGCGATAATCTATTATGTGTATGCCCATTTGCCAGATAAAGCATTCAGAGCTTGTGAAATCCCAAAAATAACGATTTCAAGCTTTGGCACACTAAGTTTCATAGTTGGTGAAAATGAACATATCTTGAAGAGAGAGTTCACTAGCTGCTTCCAAATGAAATATGTTTGATGGTGAATGGTTCCAAATCATATATTCAAAAGGTAGCCATGTGCTCCTTTAGGAGCTTTAGATATAGGCTTTATAAAAACTTTAACTTTTCCCGCATTCAGGAACAAAGTTTTTGTAAGTCGGCATTTCTTGAAAGTCAACACTCAAATTTCATCCAAAAGGAAAAGGTTTGATGGTGGGGCAATAATCTATCAGGTGTATGCCCATTTGCCAAAAACCGCATTCAGAGCTTGTGAAATCCCCAAAATGACGATTTCAAGCTTTGGCACTCTAAGATTCATAGTTGGTGAAAATGAACATATCTTGAAGAGAGAGTTCACTAGCTCCTTCCAAATGAAATATGTTTGATGGTGAATGGTTCCAAATCATATATTCAAAAGGTAGCCATGTGCTCCTTTAGGAGCTTTAGATATAGGCTTTATAAAAACTTTAACTTTTCCCGCATTCAGGAACAAAGTTTTTCAAAGTGCGCATTTCTTGAAAGTCAATACTCAAATTTCATCCAAAAGGAAAAGATTTGATGGTGGGGCGATAATCTGTCAGGTGTATGCCCATTTGCCAGAAACCGCATTCAGAGCTTGTGAAATCCCCAAAATAACGATTTCAAACTTTGGCACACTAAGTATCATTGTTGGTGAAAATGAACATATCTTGAAGAGAGAGTTCACTAGCTGCTTCCAAATGAAATATGTTTGATGGTGAATGGTTCCAAATCATATATTCAAAAGGTAGCCATGTGCTCCTTTAGGAGCTTTAGATATAGGCTTTATGAAAACTTTAACTTTTCCCGCATTCAGGAACAAAGTTTTTCAAAGTACGCATTTCTTGAAAGTCAAGACTCAAATTTCAACCAAAAGGAAAAGGTTCGATGGTGGGGCGATAATCTATTATGTGTATGCCCATTTGCCAGAAAAAGCATTCAGAGCTTGTGAAATCCCCAAAATAACGATTTCAAACTTTGGCACACTAAGTTTCATAGTTGGTGAAAATGAACATATCTTGAAGAGAGAGTTCACTAGCTGCTTCCAAATGAAATATGTTTGATGGTGAATGGTTCCAAATCATATATTCAAAAGGTAGCCATGTGCTCCTTTAGGAGCTTTAGATATAGGCTTTATAAAAACTTTAACTTTTCCAACATTCAGGAACAAAGTTTTTCTAAGTCGGCATTTCTTGAAAGTCAACACTCAAATTTCATCCAAAAGGAAACGGTTCGATGGTGGGGCGATAATCTATTATGTGTATGCCCATTTGCCAGATAAAGCATTCAGAGCTTGTGAAATCCCAAAAATAACGATTTCAACCTTTCGCACACTAAGTTTCATAGTTGGTGAAAATGAACATATCTTGAAGAGAGAGTTCACTAGCTGCTTCCAAATGAAATATGTTTGATGGTGAATGGTTCCAAATCATATATTCAAAAGGTAGCCATGTGCTCCTTTAGGAGCTTTAGATATAGGCTTTATAAAAACTTTAACTTTTCCCGCATTCAGGAACAAAGTTTTTGTAAGTCGGCATTTCTTGAAAGTCAACACTCAAATTTCATCCAAAAGGAAAAGGTTTGATGGTGGGGCAATAATCTATCAGGTGTATGCCCATTTGCCAAAAACCGCATTCAGAGCTTGTGAAATCCCCAAAATGACGATTTCAAGCTTTGGCACTCTAAGATTCATAGTTGGTGAAAATGAACATATCTTGAAGAGAGAGTTCACTAGCTGCTTCCAAATGAAATATATTTGATGGTGAATGGTTCCAAATCATATATTCAAAAGGTAGCCATGTGCTCCTTTAGGAGCTTTAGATATAGGATTTATGAAAACTTTAACTTTTCCCGCATTCAGGAACAAAGTTTTTCAAAGTGCGCATTTCTTGAAAGTCAATACTCAAATTTCATCCAAAAGGAAAAGATTTGATGGTGGGGCGATAATCTATCAGGTGTATGCCCATTTGCCAGAAACTGCATTCAGAGCAGTGAAATCCTGAAAATGACGATTTCAAGCTTTGGCACTCTAAGATTCATAGTTGGTGAAAATGAACATATCTTGAAGAGAGAGTTCACTAGCTGCTTCCAAATGAAATATGTTTGATGGTGAATGGTTCCATATCATATATTCAAAAGGTAGCCATGTGCTCCTTTAGGAGCTTTAGATATAGGCTTTATGAAACCTTTAACTTTTCCCGCATTCAGGAACAAAGTTTTTCAAAGTACGCATTTCTTGAAAGTCAAGACTCAAATTTCATCCAAAAGGAAAAGGTTCGATGGTAGGCCGATAATCTATTATGTGTATGCCCATTTGCCAGAAAAAGCATTCAGAGCTTGTGAAATCCCCAAAATAACGATTTCAAACTTTGGCACACTAAGTTTCATAGTTGGTGAAAATGAACATATCTTGAAGAGAGAGTTCACTAGCTGCTTCCAAATTAAATATGTTTGTGTCATGGTGGGAGGTAATTCTCACTGGTGCCACTAGTTGGCCGAGGATTATTGTTTCCACCTGTTCCTCGTTTACGCCAGGGGAATTACCTCCCGGGAGAGTATTTAAGACCAGCAGGGACTAGTTTCTGTGCTTTTGTGTTCAACCGTTCGCCCTTGGCACAAAGCCGGTAAAGCGCCCGGTAGACTCTAACCCTATACGAGTCAGGTACGGTGCTGGTGGATAATTCTCTCATTGCTAAAAAGGAGAAATATCTAAAAGGTAAGGAAGGCGTACAGCTGGAAGTGTTGTGTGTGCTGGCGCCTTCCTCAAGGGTTTTTTTTTTTTTTTTTGGACTCGTGTGAGTCGATGGTAGAGGGACGTTGTCCCCGGTTTTGTATTTTGGTTTGCATTTTTGTCCCGAGCTGCGCCTCGAGGTTTTTATTTTCGTGCCTAGCTTTTCTCGCTAGGTTGTATTTTCTTTTGGTTTTCACTCAGTGCCCAGCTATTTGGCACGGTACCAAAGTATTGGATCGCCCTAGTTATTTAAGGGTTGTTTTACGTTCTCTAGCCGTTTTTGAGCTACTTCTCTGTTTACGATTTCTAAGTTTGGTTTGTTTAATTTCTTTTCCTCCCATTGTTCCGGGAGAGATCCTGTTCCTAGCTGGGTATCCCTATTTCGGTTCTCCCTGGGATTTAGTGACTGACACGTTCGCGTGTCGGTTAAAAAAAGGTTCTACCTTTGGTCGCCCCTGGCTCTCCGCTTAGCTTCCAACGCTACAGTTTGATGGTGAATGGTTCCAAATCATATATTCAAAAGGTAGCCATGTGCTCCTTTAGGAGCTTTAGATATAGGCTTTATAAAAACTTTAACTTTTCCAAAATTCGGGAACAAAGTTTTTCTAAGTCGGCATTTCTTGAAAGTCAAGACTCAAATTTCATCCAAAAGGAAAAGGTTCGATGGTGGGGCGATAATCTATCAGGTGTATGCCCATTTCCCAGAAACCACATACAGGGTTGTGAAATCCCCAAAATAACGATTTCAAACTTTGGCACACTAAGTTTCATAGTGGGTGAAAATGAGCATATCTTGAAAAGAGAGTTCACTAGCTGCTTCCAAATGAAATATGTTTGATGGTGAATGGTTCCATATCATATATTCAAAAGGTAGCCATGTGCTCCTTTAGGAGCTTTAGATATAGGCTTGATAAAAACTTTAACTTTTCCCGCATTCAGGAACAAAGTTTTTCAAAGTACGCATTTCTTGAAAGTCAAGACTCAAATTTCATCCAAAAGGAAAAGGTTTGATGGTGGGGCGATAAACTATTATGTGTATGCCCATTTGCTAGAAACCGCATTCAGGGCTTGTGAAATCCCCAAAATGACGATTTCAAGCTGTGGCACACTAAGTTTCATAGTTGGTGAAAATGAACATATCTTGAAGAGAGAGTTCACTAGCTGCTTCCAAATGAAATATGTATGATGGTGAATGGTTCCATATCATATATTCAAAAGGTAGCTATGTGCTTTATAAAATCTTTAACTTTTCCCGCATTCAGGAACAAAGTTTTTCAAAGTGCGCATTTCTTGAAAGTCAACACTCAAATTTCATCCAAAAGGAAAAGGTTTGATGGTGGGGCGATAATCTATCAGGTGTATGCCCATTTGCCAGAAACCGCATTCAGAGCTTGTGAAATCCCCAAAATGACGATTTCAAGCTGTGGCACTCCAATTTACATAGTTGGTGAAAATGAGCATATCTTGAAGAGAGAGTACACTAGCTGCTTCCAAATGAAATATGTATGATAGCGAATGGTTCCAAATCATATATTCAAAAAGTAACCATGTGCTCCTTTAGGAGCTTTAGATATAGGCTTTATAAAAACTTAAATTTTCCCCCATTCAGGAACAAAGTTTTTCAAAGTGCGCATTTCTTGAAAGTCAATACTCAAATTTCATTCAAAAGAAAAAGGTTTGATGGCGGGGCGATAATCTATCAGGTGTATTCCCATTTGCCAGAAACCACATTCAGAGCTTGTGAAATCCCCAAAATGACGACTGAGACGGGTGCGTGGGGGTTGGACCCAAAATGCACGACTCAGAAACAATAGTAATATAAAGACCCCTCAGGGCTTTATTCGGGACAAATCCCAGGAGCGTAGTCAACACAAGCAAAGTCCATACACGTAGATCCAGACAAACAAAAAGTAAACAAACAAAAAGCACGGTGCCGAGGGAAGAGGCAAACTCGTAGTCGGTAGACGTGCAGGGAGGTTCGGTAGCAGGAAAGCTGTCAGCGGGGCAGATGAACAGACGGACGGCAGGCAGAGGCGTAGTCGTGGGCGAAGCGGGAGTCGAAACCATGAAACAATCAGCGAAGCAAAAGTACAAAAACGGTAGGCGAGGACGTAGTCAAAAAACAAACGATGGTCACAAAACAGAAATCAATAAACAATGGTCGGTAAACAGGCTTGGATCGTAACGTGTAATCAATAGTGGTCAATGCTCAAGAGTTGCGTGGTGAACAGAGGCAGACAATTTCGCGAAGAACAGTTGCATGACTGGGCTATAAATGCGGGTGTAGACAGGTGTAGACAATTAGTTAGAGCGTAGCAAGGAAATGGAAAACAGGTGCGATGGATGACAAGTTTAACAAGGAGATTAGTAATCGTTAGTAATAAACCTATCCTGCCCTAGCATTAGTAAATTAGTAAATGACATGCACGAGAAACGTAAGGTAACATGAACACATGATTAGTTCGTTAGTTTCTATCCAATCCTGATCTAGCGTTAGTAGTTTTAGTAAATAGACAAATGGAAACAATTAGGGAGTGAATGACAGAAAGAGAGAGAGAAAAGGCGGAACGCAAGGTTTGCGGAAAGACATGTAAAAGTGTATGCATAAACAACGACCAGTTAACGTAACAATAAACATAAATCAAAACATAACACAAAGCGAAACTAAGACGATAACCACTCAACATAACAAGGTAATATAATTGTACGAAACATAACTAGACATGACAAGAAAATAATTTGTAACGAAACATAACTAAACAACATGACGAACCTAGACTAACATAATACATGATAAGACACTGCGTGACTAAGACAACATGACTAAACATAAAACATGGCGAGACAGACCTGAAACGTGACAGGATGGTTCCATTTCATATTTTCAAAAGGAAGCCATGGGCTCTTTTACGAGCTTTAGATATTAGCTTTATAAAAACTTTATAAAGACCCTAGAGGGACAAAGAACAAAGAAACAAAGAAACAACAGAGCAAAAGTGACCAAAGTTAACTATCCAAACACGGCTTACCTAGCCAACTAAAAATACAGATCCACAAAGCAAGTCACAGAGACAACAATTAAGGTTCACAGGGAGGTAGGGAGGGATGGGGAGAGGTCCTGCTTGAAGAGGTGTGTCTTCAGCTTGCACTTGAAGGTGGGGAGAGATTCTACAGTTCTGACCTCAACAGGGAGTTCGTTCCACCACCGTGGAGCCAGAACAGACAGTAGTTGTGTGCGTGAGGTGGAGGTTCGGAGAGGGGGAGGTGCCAAGCGGACTGTGGATGCTGAACGAAGACTCCAACAAAGTGACAACAAAGTGACAACGCTTGAATTGGCTTGATAGGGTAAGCCCCCCAAGTAAAAGTTTTCATAAAGCTAATATCTCAAGCTCCTAGATATGCAGTTTCAAAAACTAAGTTCCTGTTGGAGGGAAAAGTTGAAGTTGTCATAATGATCATGTCTCAAGCTCCTAAAAGCGGGAATGGATACCTTTTGAATATATTAAATGGAACGTTCCACCATAAAACATATGTAATTTTGAATCAACTAGCGGATTCTCTCTTCAAGATATGCTCATTTGTACGATCTATGACACAAAATGACAAAGCTTGCAATGTTCATGTTTTCATTATATCCCGACTCCCGACTCCCGACACAAACTCTCGAATCCCGACTCCCCACACATACTCTCGACTCCCGACTCCCGACACAAACTCTCGACTCTCGACTCCCGACGCAAACTCTCGACTCTCGACTCCCGACGCAAACTCTCGACTCTCGACTCCCGATTCCGACACCCGACTCCCAACACAAACTCTCGACTTTTGACTCCTGACTCCCGCCTCTCAACACTAACTCTCGAATCCTGAAACTGACTCCCGACTCCCGATTCCGACACCCGACTCCCGACGCAAACTCTCAACTCTCGACTCCCGACTCCGACTCCACATACCCACTCACCACTCCTGACACCGACTCCCTACTCCCAACTCTCGACTCTCAACACAAACTCTCGAATCCCAAAACCGACTCCCGATTCCGACACCCGACTCCCGACACCAACTCTCGACTCCCGACTCTCGACTCCTGACTCTTGACAGTCGACTCCGGACTCCTTACTCCGACTTCCGATTCCGACTCCCGACTCCCAAGTCCGACTCCCAACAACCGACTTCGACTCCCGAATCCGACACCCGACTCCCGGCTCTCAACACCGACTCCTGCCTCCGACTCCACATACCAACTCCCCACTCCCGACTCCGAGTCCCGACAACCGACTCTGACTCCGACTCCGACACCCTATTCCGATTCCCGACTCCGACTCCGACTCCACATACCAACTCCCCACACCCGACTTCCGACTCCCTCTCCCGACTCCCGACACCGACTCCGACTCCCGACAGTCGATTCCGTCACCCGACTCCTGCTCCCAACTCCTACTCTGGACTCCCAACTCCGATTCCGACTCCGGACTCCAAATTCCGACACCCGAGTCCCCACTCCCAACTCTGACACCCTATTCCGATTCCCGACTCCCGAATCCCAACTCCGACTCCCGACAACCGACTCTGACTCCGACACCCTATTCCGATTCCCGACTCCCGACTCTCAATCACGTCTGACACCCGACTCCCTATTCCGATTCCTGACTTCTGACTCTGACACCCGACTCCCTATTCCGATTCCCGACTCCCGACACCGACTCCCGACTCTCGACACCGAACTCCCGACAACTGACTTTGACTCCGTCTGACACCTTATTCCGATTCCTGACTCCCGACTCTGACACCCATTACATTACATTACATTATTGGCATTATTGGCAACAAACAGAGCAAAAGTGACCAAAGTTAACTATCCAAACACTGCTTACCTAGCCAACTAAAAATACCGATACACAAAGCAAGTCACAGAGACAACAATTAAGGTTCACAGGGAGGTAGGGAGGGATGGGGAGAGGTGCTGCTTGAAGAGGTGTGTCTTCAGCTTGCGCTTGAAGGTGGGGAGAGATTCTATAGTTCTGACCTCAACGGGGAGTTCGTTCCACCACCGTGGAGCCAGAACAGACAGTAGTCGTGAGCGTGAGGTGGAGGTTCTGAGAGGGGGAGGTGCCAAGCGGCCTGTGGAGGCTGAACGAAGCGGTCTGGCAGGGGTGTAGGGTCTGATGATTTTTTGCAGATAAGCTGGGGAAGACCCTTTAACTGCTTGGAAGGCTAGCACCAATGTTTTGAATTTGATGCGAGCCATGACAGGCAGCCAGTGGAGGGAAGTAAGCAGGGGGGTGACGTGTGAGTATTTGGGAAGGTTGAAGACCAGACGAGCTGCTGCATTCTGGATGAGTTGGAGGGGTCTGATGGCGGACGCTGGGAGGCCAGCCAAGAGGGAATTGCAGTAGTCCAGGCGGGACAGAACCATCGCTTGGACCAGGAGCTGGGTCGAGTAGGGGGTGAGAAAGGGGCGGATTCTCCGTATGTTGTATAGGAAGAACCTGCAAGACCGGGTCACCGCCGCAATGTTCTCGGAAAGGGACAGTCTGCTGTCCATCACCACGCCGAGGTTCCTTGCACTGGGTGACGGCGTGAGTGTGGTATCCCCGAGGGAAATGGAGAGATCCAGATGGGGAGAGGTATTAGCAGGGATGAATATCATTTCAGTTTTACCTGGGTTGAGCTTTAGATGGTGGTTGTCCATCCAGCTCTGGATGTCCCTCAGGCAAGCAGAGATACGGGCTGAAACCTGCGTATCAGACGGCGGGAACGAGACGAAGAGTTGGGTATCGTCCGCGTAGCAGTGGTAGGATAGCCCATGTGCAGTGATCACAGGGCCAAGGGAGCGAGTGTAAAGAGAAAAAAGAAGCGGGCCAAGGACTGAGCCCTGGGGAACTCCTGTGGCGAGGGGCCGAGGTGTCGATACCGAACCAGCCCAGGCAACCTGGAAGGAGCGACCAGAGAGGTAGGACTCAGTCCAGGGCTGTGCCACAGATGCCCGTTGCTGACAGGGCAGACAGGAGGATGGAGTGATCCACAGTGTCGAAGGCAGCAGAAAGATCTAGAAGAATGAGGACAGAGGAGAGGGAGGCTGCTCGTGCGGCATGGAGTGACTCACTGAGGAGCGCAGTCTCTGTCGAGTGGCCCGATCTAAAGCCAGACTGATGGGGGTCTAGCAGGTTGTTGTTAGAAAAGAAGGAAGAAAGTTGAGTAGAAGCGGCTCGTTCTATAGTTTTAGAAAGGAAAGGAAGAAGAGATACCGGGCGGTAGTTTTGGATGATGGAGGGATCCAGGGTAGGCTTTTTTAGCAGCGGAGTGATGTGGGCCCTCTTGGAGGATGCCGGAAAACAGCCGGAAGACAGGGAGGAGTTGACAAGGGAGGTGACAAATGGGAGAATGTCAGGTGTGATAGTTTGGAGAAGAGAAGAGGGGATAGGGTCAAGGGCACAGGTTGTAGGGCGGTGGCAGAGCAGGAGTTGAGAAACATCAGAGTCTGTAAGGGGGGAGAAAGTGGAAAAGGAAGGGATGGGCCTAGAGGGGGGGAAGAGCACATTGAGGGGGGCGGTGGTTGTAAAGGATCTGCGGATGACTGTGACCTTCTCATCGAAGAAATCAGCAAAGTCATCAGCAGCGAAGGAGGACTGAGGAGGAGGAGGTGGTGCGTTGAGGAGAGAGGAGAAAATGGAGAAAAGTTTCCGGGGGTTAGAAGCAGAGTTCTGAATTTGCGTTTGATAGTATTTTGCTTTGGCGGCAGTGACATCGGAAGAGAATGCCGCCAGGAGAGACTGGTAAGTCATGAGGTCGGAAGCATCTCTGGATTTCCCCCACTTCCTCTCCGCTGCGCGGAGGCTGGCCCTGGAGGTACGGAGGGTGTCAGATATCCAAGGACTGGGAGGGGATGTGCGAGGTGGCTTTGAGACAGGGGGACAGAGAGAGTCAAAGGCGGAGGAGAGAGATGAAAGGAGGGTGGCAGATGCAGAGTCAGCGGGGAGTTTGGAGAAGGATTCGAGAGGGGGGAGTGAGGCGGTGACGGCGCTGGCAAAGGAAGAGGGTGAGAGGGAGCGGAGGTTACGGCGGGCTGAGGAAGAGTGGGTGGGAGGAGGGAGGGAGAATGAGATGAAGTGGTGATCAGATGTATGCAGAGGGGTAACCGTGAAATCGGAGCATGAGCAGTTCCTCACAAAGACAAGGTCTAGGACATTGCCCGCCTTGTGGGTTGGAGGAGAGTGTTGCAGGGAGAGGCCGAAGGAGTGGATTAGCGGTAGGAAGGCAGCAGACTGGGAGGCTTCTAGGTGGATGTTGAAGTCTCCAAGGAGAATCAGTGGGGTGCCATCCTCAGGGAAGGAGCTGAGAAGGGTGTCTAGCTCATCAAGGAAGTTTCCCAGGGGCCCTGGAGGACGGTAGATAACTGCAATGAAAAGGTTAGTAGGGTAGGATACTGCAACAGAATGGAATTCAAAAGTGGATATGGACAGGTCAGAGAGGGGGAGAACAGAGAATTTCCACGAGGGGGAAATTAAAAGACCAGTACCACCGCCACGGCCGGAAGGCCGGGGAGTGTGCGAGAAGGAGAAGGAGGATGAGAGGGCAGCGGGAGTGGCGGTGTTGTCAGGTGTGATCCAGGTCTCAGTTAGGGCAAGGAATTGTAGGGACTGGAGGGAGGCATACGCAGGGATGAAGTCAGCCTTCCGAGTGGCAGACTGGCAGTTCCATAGTCCCCCTGTGACAGCAAAGTCCTCACAGGGGGTCAGCGGGGGGTAGCTGAGGTTGGAGGGGTTCCGACGCCGTGGAGGCCCACGTCGCAGGGGGGGTCTTCGAGGGAGAGAGCAGACTGGGATGGGGTGAAACATAACATCACAAACGGGGACGGAGCGTCACTCTGACACGCCTATTTAAATGGCCTACAATTGCTCACAAGCAATACCAAATCAAAGCTAATCTACTGATAAATTCCACAGCTATTTAAGTTATTTAAGACAAATGTTCAATCACTCTACAGGTATGCAACCAGTAGAAGTGATTAACAGGTAATAGACAAACAACCTGGCTCAAGCCCTAACCCTTGCTGTTCAAATGAGCAATTAACAAAAATCTACGTTACCGCATCTAGAGGAAAACCCGCAGCGATACTAAACACCTGGTCAGAATGATGCACTTACTGACTAAGGACAACTTTCACCAGTCTAATATACGCTAGCGTCGCTCTGACACACCTATTTAAATGGCCTACAATTGCTCACAAGCAATACCAAATCAAAGCTAATCTACTGATAAATTCCAAAGCTATTTAAGTTATTTAAGACAAATGTTCAATCACTCTACAGGTATGCAACCAGTAGAAGTGATTAACAGGTAATAGACAAACAACCTGGCTCAAGCCCTAACCCTTGCTGTTCAAATGAGCAATTAAAAAAAATCTACGTTACCGCGTCTAGAGGAAAACCCGCAGCGATACTAAACACCTGGTCAGAATGATGCACTTACTCGATGCACCCGACTCTCTATTCCGATTCCTGACTCCCGACTCTCGACTCTCAACACAAACTCCCGACACCTACTCCCGACTCCGGACTCCCGACTCCAAACTCCCGACACCGACTCCACATATCAACTCCCCACACCCGACTTCGGACTATGACTCCGACTCCGACTCGCCACACCGACTCCCGACTCATTACATTACATTACATTACATTTGGCAGACGCTCTTATCCAGAGCGACGTACAATTGATTAGAAGCAAGAGACAATCCTCCCCTGGAGCAATGCAGGGTTAAGGGCCTTGCTCAAGGGCCCAACGGCTGTGTGGATCATATTGTGGCTACTCCGGGATTAGTCCTGAAAAGTCCAATTCTCTCCTCCCGTTTTGTGTGATATTGTATAACTGAATGGCCCATGGAACCTTCTTAACCTGTCTGTTGAGCATGTCAGAGACAGGAGTCTGCTGCGCAAAAGTACAATCTACCATTGCACCTTATCATGGTCAGTATATCACAGGGCCTTTGTAATCACTTCACCTGCGCTTTATTTCTTACTTTTCTGTGAGTGATTTTGATCTTTATGTGTGTGAGATATGTGTGTATATGTGTGTATGTATAAGCTACTGGATGCCTAAAATTTCCCTCGGGATGAATAAAGTATCTATCTATCTATCTATCTATGAGCATGAATCACTGATAGCGCCAAGAGAAATGAATGACGATTCAGAAAATGTGTAACTTTTAAAGGTTTAAAACAATCCTATGATGTGATTTTGCCATTTATGGACGGTGTGACAGAAATTTTCGGTGCCGTTGAACTTAATCGAATGCTTTTATTTATATCGTTCAAATGACCAAGTGCCGTTAAAAAGCAAATTGTATGGCTTTGTGCTATTCGCGTATGCTAGCTACATCATGCTAGCATCGTACAGGGACCAGTAAAGGCTTATAACATGCTAGCACTTAGTTATTGTAAGTTTGATCATGTGATGGACCGAGCAAGCAGGCACGAGGACACAAAGTCGAGTGCAAAATTAAGGGTTTTAATTTACCCAAAAATCAGGCAAAAGGTAACAAACCCAATTGTGAATTACAAAAAGATAATAAAAACCATAAATTGTGGGCCCAAACTATATTATAAATAAGGGAACAGAAAATAGAACTGAACAGAACAGGAGCTTTTTAGCCAAATGGCAAACTCAAGGTATATAAAGACCTGGCCAGGTACATTTAAACACAGGGGGAATAAAGTAATTAACTTCTACACAAAATATAATTGTATATTCAAATACATCTAACACAAGTAATTACCTTAATAAATAAAGACTTTAACATCTAAATAATTATCAAACGATCTAGTTTTAATACAAAATAAATACAACTAAACAACTGAACTAAGGCCAACCCCCCCTTCAGTCTCCCGGGAGATGGTTCAGTCCACCACCCCCCCTCCGGTATTTAGTAGTGGCCGGAACAGCTGCTCACTCTTTGGCAGTCAGGAGAGGTGGTGGACGGCTCCCAGTGAGAGACATGTGGAGGAGAAAAGTATGTAAGTTGCAAAGTAAATAACAGCAAAATGATAGACATGTTTAACTAAAATGTGCGCACTCAAATTAGAAACATGTATAATCAGTAATGCTAATAAAGTGTGATCATTTGAAAACAAACTATGTGTCGTGTAGTTATATGGTGGTGATGATATGTGTATTGTGAGTAAACGTGCTACAAACTAAGTGAGGAAATAGGGTGAGAGGTTTTGATACCGACGGGTTAACTGGCAACTATGGACGGCAATTAGTTGCAGCCGTCACAGATCACCTCTACTGTGAAGTAAAAAAGTGGACAAATTACGTTTTCTGTGAGAAATGTATTGGCGAACTCATGTGTACACACAGTGGTCTACAGGATGTTGGCCCTGGGGAGGCTATGCTCCTTCAGTGTGTAGCAGGATGCTGGCCCTGGGGAGGCTATGCTCCTTCAGTGTGTAGCAGGATGTTGGCCCTGGGGAGGCTATGCTCCTTCAGTGTGTAGCAGGATGTTGGCCCTGGGGAGGCTACGCTCCTTCAGTGTGTAGCAGGATGTTGGCTCTGGGGAGGCTATGCTCCTTCAGTGTGTAGCAGGATGTTGGCCTTGGGGAGGCTATGCTCCTTCAGTGTGTAGCAGGATGTTGGCCCTGGGGAGGCTATGCTCCTTCAGTGTGTAGCAGGATGTTGGCCCTGGGGAGGCTATGCTCCTTCAGTGTGTAGCAGGATGCTGGCCCTGGGGAGGCTATGCTCCTTCAGTGTGTAGCAGGATGCTGGCCCTGGGGAGGCTATGCTCCTTCAGTGTGTAGCAGGATGTTGGCCCTGGGGAGGCTATGCTCCTTCAGTGTGTAGCAGGATGTTGGCCCTGGGGAGGCTATGCTCCTTCAGTGTGTAGCAGGATGTTGGCCCTGGGGAGGCTATGCTCCTTCAGTGTGTAGCAGAATGTTGGCCCTGGGGAGGCTATGCTCCTTCAGTGTGTAGCAGGATGCTGGCCCTGGGGAGGCTAAGCTCCTTCAGTGTGTAGCAGGATGTTGGCCCTGGGGAGGCTATGCTCCTTCAGTGTGTAGCAGGATGTTGGCCCTGGGGAGGCTATGCTCCTTCAGTGTGTAGCAGGATGTTGGCCCTGGGGAGGCTATGCTCCTTCAGTGTGTAGCAGGATGTTGGCCCTGGGGAGGCTATGCTCCTTCAGTGTGTAGCAGGATGTTGGCCCTGGGGAGGCTATGCTCCTTCAGTGTGTAGCAGGATGTTGGCCCTGGGGAGGCTATGCTCCTTCAGTGTGTAGCAGGATGCTGGCCCTGGGGAGGCTATGCTCCTTCAGTGTGTAGCAGGATGTTGGCCCTGGGGAGGCTACGCTCCTTCAGTGTGTAGCAGGATGTTGGCCCTGGGGAGGCTATGCTCCTTCAGTGTGTAGCAGAATGTTGGCCCTGGGGAGGCTATGCTCCTTCAGTGTGTAGCAGGATGCTGGCCCTGGGGAGGCTATGCTCCTTCAGTGTGTAGCAGGATGCTGGCCCTGGGGAGGCTATGCTCCTTCAGTGTGTAGCAGGATGTTGGCCCTGGGGAGGCTATGCTCCTTCAGTGTGTAGCAGGATGCTGGCCTGGGGAGGCTATGCTCCTTCAGTGTGTAGCAGGATGTTGGCCCTGGGGAGGCTATGCTCCTTCAGTGTGTAGCAGGATGCTGGCCTTGGGGAGGCTATGCTCCTTCAGTGTGTAGCAGGATGTTGGCCCTGGGGAGGCTATGCTCCTTCAGTGTGTAGCAGGATGTTGGCCCTGGGGAGGCTATGCTCCTTCAGTGTGTAGCAGGATGTTGGCCCTGGGGAGGCTATGCTCCTTCAGTGTGTAGCAGGATGTTGGCCCTGGGGAGGCTATGCTCCTTCAGTGTGTAGCAGGATGTTGGCCCTGGGGAGGCTACGCTCCTTCAGTGTGTAGCAGGATGCTGGCCTTGGGGAGGCTATGCTCCTTCAGTGTGTAGCAGGATGTTGGCCCTGGGGAGGCTATGCTCCTTCAGTGTGTAGCAGGATGCAGGCCCTGGGGAGGCTATGCTCCTTCAGTGTGTAGCAGGATGTTGGCCCTGGGGAGGCTATGCTCCTTCAGTGTGTAGCAGAATGTTGGCCCTGGGGAGGCTATGCTCCTTCAGTGTGTAGCAGGATGTTGGCCCTGGGGAGGCTATGCTCCTTCAGTGTGTAGCAGGATGTTGGCCCTGGGGAGGCTATGCTCCTTCAGTGTGTAGCAGAATGTTGGCCCTGGGGAGGCTATGCTCCTTCAGTGTGTAGCAGGATGTTGGCCCTGGGGAGGCTATGCTCCTTCAGTGTGTAGCAGGATGTTGGCCCTGGGGAGGCTAAGCTCCTTCAGTGTGTAGCAGGATGTTGGCCCTGAGGAGGCTATGCTCCTTCAGTGTGTAGCAGGATGTTGGCCTTGGGGAGGCTATGCTCCTTCAGTGTGTAGCAGGATGTTGGCCCTGGGGAGGCTATGCTCCTTCAGTGTGTAGCAGGATGTTGGCCCTGGGGAGGCTATGCTCCTTCAGTGTGTAGCAGGATGTTGGCCCTGGGGAGGCTATGCTCCTTCAGTGTGTAGCAGGATGTTGGCCCTGGGGAGGCTATGCTCCTTCAGTGTGTGTATCAGGATGTTGGGCCTGGGGAGGCTATGCTCCTTCAGTGTGTAGCAGGATGTTGGCCCTGGGGAGGCTATGCTCCTTCAGTGTGTAGCAGGATGTTGGCCCTGAGGAGGCTATGCTTCTTCAGTGTGTAGCAGGATGCTGGCCCTGGGGAGGCTATGCTCCTTCAGTGTGTAGCAGGATGTTGGCCCTGAGGAGGCTATGCTCCTTCAGTGTGTAGCAGGATGCTGGCCCTGGGGAGGCTATGCTCCTTCAGTGTGTAGCAGGATGTTGGCCCTGGGGAGGCTATGCTCCTTCAGTGTGTAGCAGGATGTTGGCCCTGGGGAGGCTACGCTCCTTCAGTGTGTAGCAGGATGTTGGCCCTGGGGAGGCTATGCTCCTTCAGTGTATAGCAGGATGTTGGCCCTGGGGAGGCTATGCTCCTTCAGTGTGTAGCAGGATGCTGGCCTTGGGGAGGCTATGCTCCTTCAGTGTGTAGCAGGATGTTGGGCCTGGGGAGGCTATGCTCCTTCAGTGTGTAGCAGGATGCTGGCCCTGGGGAGGCTATGCTCCTTCAGTGTGTAGCAGGATGTTGGCCCTGGGGAGGCTATGCTCCTTCAGTGTATAGCAGGATGTTGGCCCTGGGGAGGCTATGCTCCTTCAGTGTGTGTAGCAGGATGCAGGCCCTGGGGAGGCTAAGCTCCTTCAGTGTGTAGCAGGATGTTGGCTCTGGGGAGGCTATGCTCCTTCAGTGTGTAGCAGGATGTTGGCCCTGGGGAGGCTATGCTCCTTCAGTGTGTAGCAGGATGTTGGCCCTGGGGAGGCTATGCTCCTTCAGTGTGTAGCAGGATGTTGGCCCTGGGGAGGCTATGCTCCTTCAGTGTGTAGCAGGATGTTGGCCCTGGGGAGGCTATGCTCCTTCAGTGTGTAGCAGGATGTTGGCTCTGGGGAGGCTATGCTCCTTCAGTGTGTAGCAGGATGTTGGCCCTGGGGAGGCTACGCTCCTGCAGTGTGTAGCAGGATGTTGGCCCTGGGGAGGCTATGCGCCTTCAGTGTGTAATAGGATGTTGGCCCTGGGGAGGCTATGCTCCTTCAGTGTGTGTAGCAGGATGCTGGCCCTGGGGAGGCTATGCTCCTTCAGTGTGTAGCAGGATGTTGGCCCTGAGGAGGCTATGCTCCTTCAGTGTGTGTAGCAGGATGCTGGCCCTGGGGAGGCTATGCTCCTTCAGTGTGTAGCAGGATGTTGGCTCTGGGGAGGCTATGCTCCTTCAGTGTGTAGCAGGATGTTGGCCCTGGGGAGGCTATGCTCCTTCAGTGTGTAGCAGGATGTTGGCCCTGGGGAGGCTATGCTCCTTCAGTGTGTAGCAGGATGTTGGCCCTGGGGAGGCTATGCTCCTTCAGTGTGTAGCAGGATGTTGGCCCTGGGGAGGCTATGCTCCTTCAGTGTGTAGCAGGATGTTGGCCCTGGGGAGGCTATGCTCCTTCAGTGTGTAGCAGGATGTTGGCCCTGGGGAGGCTATGCTCCTTCAGTGTGTAGCAGGATGTTGGCCCTGCGGAGGCTATGCTCCTTCAGTGTGTAGCAGGATGCTGGCCCTGGGGAGGCTATGCTCCTTCAGTGTGTAGCAGGATGTTGGGCCTGGGGAGGCTATGCTCCTTCAGTGTGTAGCAGGATGTTGGCCCTGGGGAGGCTATGCTCCTTCAGTGTGTAGCAGGATGTTGGCCCTGGGGAGGCTATGCTCCTTCAGTGTGTAGCAGGATGTTGGCCCTGGGGAGGCTATGCTCCTTCAGTGTGCAGCAGGATGTTGGCCCTGGGGAGGCTATGCTCCTTCAGTGTGTAGCAGGATGTTGGCCCTGGGGAGGCTATGCTCCTTCAGTGTGTAGCAGGATGTTGGCCCTGGGGAGGCTATGCTCCTTCAGTGTGTAGCAGGATGTTGGCCCTGGGGAGGCTACGCTCCTTCAGTGTGTAGCAGGATGTTGGCCCTGGGGAGGCTATGCTCCTTCAGTGTGTAGCAGGATGTTGGCCTTGGGGAGGCTATGCTCCTTCAGTGTGTAGCAGGATGTTGGCCCTGGGGAGGCTATGCTCCTTCAGTGTGTAGCAGGATGCAGGCCCTGAGGAGGCTATGCTCCTTCAGTGTGTAGCAGGATGCTGGCCCTGGGGAGGCTATGCTCCTTCAGTGTGTAGCAGGATGTTGGCCCTGGGGAGGCTATGCTCCTTCAGTGTGTAGCAGGATGTTGGCCCTGGGGAGGCTATGCTCCTTCAGGGTGTAGCAGGATTTTGGCCCTGGGGAGGCTATGCTCCTTCAGTGTGTAGCAGGATGTTGGCCCTGGGGAGGCTATGCTCCTTCAGTGTGTAGCAGGATGTTGGCCCTGGGGAGGCTATGCTCCTTCAGTGTGTGTTTCTTATACTAGAGTTAATTTACACTACTGTAGATGAATGTCATTAATTTAACTGTACAGATTTTAGCCCCATCCTGATCTACTCATTTTGAGCATAAACATAATCCCATACAGAATATGAAATGAGTACTACTATTGCACAGGAGTCCACAGTAATAAATAACAGCAAGATGTTCAATGTTTTCATAATTCAGGTTTAATCACATACAGATTTTACAGGAACAGGTTTAAATAAAGCAATCATGACACAGTAAATAAGAAAACTCAATGCATTACTGTTCACAGTAATGAAAGGAAATAAGTACACTGCAGTGATCATTCTGCATTCTCCATTTGAGCTGCATTCACCCACATGAATGACCCACTTTGCACACTGGAACTCTTGTGAAAATGTCTGAAATCAACTGTAAAAACTAGTAAAATACAGTGAACTTTTATACAAAGATGCAGGTATAGAAGACAGACTTATTACCTCAAAAGCCTTTTACCATCTTTCACCAGAATCACACTCTTAATGTGATACTCATGTTTTAATCATCTAATGTATATAAACACACCATGACTAGATACAATATGATTTTATTAAAATATACAAAAATAAATGTGTGTGCGTATGTGTGTGTGTGTGTGTGCGTCTACTCCAGTTGGCAGAGGGACACTGAGCCCCAAGCCACATTAAACCCAGCACAGAGGGGTGTGTGTTGAGTGTAGTGTGTGTGGAGTGTGTGCAGGAGGGTCAGTGTGTCAGAGTCAGAGACACTGTAGAAGGACACAGTGCCAGCCGGACGGTCCACACACACTCCTGCACCAGCACCATCATCACACACTCCTGCTCTGTGGTAGGGGGACGGGGCAGGTAGGAGTTTGGGGTTATTATTGTGACAGACAGAGTAACTATGTTTATAGCACACCAGACTCCAGGAGTTTTTATTCAATCCAAACCTACAGTCATCAGCCCCACCTTTCCTGCTGATTTCTTTATATGTCACTGCTATATAAACCACTCCCCTCTCAGACACACTGTACTCAGCCTCCCAGTAACAGCGCTCACACACACTCTCTCTGCACAGAACCTGGGGCTCAAACTCAAATCTCTCTGGATGATCAGGATATGGCTCCACTCTCTCCGGTGTGTGTGTCACCTTCCTGTTCCCCTCAGACAGAGACAGCCATCTGTATGCTGTGTTTGGATCCAGTGTGGGCCGACAGCTGTCTGCACACCAGAGACATTAATGACATTAATTATGATTCATATTCACCTCATTATGTGAGTGAGAGATTTTTTTGGTAAAGTCTCACACACACACACGCACACACGCACACACGCACACACGCACACACGCACACACGCACACACGCACACACGCACACACGCACACACGCACAGTACAGTGTGTATCTATGGAAAGTGTTCTGCATCGATAAAGACTCACATTTCCTGGGTCGATCCTGTTCTCTCCTCCATGTCCCACACTGTAAGAAACACAGAACAGTGTGAGTGTGTGTGTACTTACAGCACTGTGGGTGTGTCCAGTTTAGCAGCAGACAGCGCTTTCACTTCTGAGTCTCCTGGGTGATTGTATCTCAGGTGTGAGGGGTTTGAACACAGATCTGAAGCCAGAGAATCTGTGTGACTCTACAGCCTGACAGCCTGCAGAGAGAAGAACACACACACCTTACAGCACATTCAAATGGTAAATGGCAGGCATTTATATAGCACCTTTATCCAAAGCGCTGTACAACTGATGCTTCTCCATTCACTCACTCACACTCACACTCACACTCACACTCACACTCACACTCACACTCACACTCACACTCACACTCACACTCACACACTGACAGTGATTGGCTGCCATGCAAGGCCCCGACCAGCTCGTCAGGAGCATTTGGGGGTTGGGTGTCTTGCTCAGGGACACTTGGACACAGCCCGGGCAGGGGATCGAACCGGCAACCCTCCGACTGCCAGACGACTGCTCTTACTGCCTGAGCCATGTCGCCCCACATTCACATAAACTAACAGAGCTGTGTGTGTCACACACCTTACAGCACAACATAATCCCTAATACATGCCTTTATTCTTACCGTAAGCATTTTGTTAAGTTTACATTTAAATATGCTGACATAACATCCAATTTAATCTTGTACTGCCATTAAACAGAAATTTATTCAGAAAATATGGTAATGATAACTCTTTACTTGACATAAAAGATAGATGCTTCGCTTTAATAATATTGAACAATAACTCTAATATGACGATATACAAATTAAACTATTAGGTTTATATATTCAGTAATCCATGTCAGACCCTGACTCTTCCCAGTCCGTGTGAAGAGTTACACACACACACAAATGCACATACCCTGTACACACACACACACACACACACACACACAAATGCACATACCCCGTACACACACACACACACACACACACACACACACACACACACAAATGCACATACCCTGTACAGACATACACATACACAAATGCACATACGCGTACACACAAATGCACATACCCTGTATACACACACACACAAATGCACATACCCCGTATACACACACACACACAAATGTACATACCCCGTACACACACACACACACAAATGCACATGCACTCACACAAACACAAAATCTCCTATACACATATGCATGTAAACTAACATACACAGACCCCCCTACACATATACACACTAACATACACATACTCGTACACACACGCACACACACACACACACACACAGTACTGTGCAGAAGTCTTAGGTACCCTACACTTTATTATAGATATTTGCTTTTTTTTTTTAGAACACAGTTTAAAGAACATCCAAATATTCATTTTCCAAAATAATTCATTTTAAAGACATTTCTGTATATAATTTTAAAAAGTAACAAATTACTCTAAGTAATTGACTACTTTTTACAAAAAAAACTTGATCAAGGCTGGTTTCAATTTAGGATCTTTTATTTTGAAAGAACTCTTATTTTTGTGATTATGAGAACACCCTGAGCTTTAAGATGGCCGACACTCACTTTTGATTGTTAGAACACTGAGAACAAAGGAATTAGGAAGACACACAGTTCTTTACGGCTATTGAAGTCTATTTGACCCTTTTTGAATACTTAAATGTCACATTTTCATTATTTGGATCTACTTATTTAACCACTTTCTACTAACCATTTGTTGAATCATTGGAATCTATTGGAGTTTCCTTTGTTTGCTCTCATCCACCTGCTTACTCACCTTCCAACTCACCTGCCTTGCCTGCCTACCCTGCATCACCTCCTGCCTGCCCTGCTTCCCTCTCTACCCCCAACTATCGCATCTTCATCCATAAAGGTACAATTCAATCATTGCAAAGCCAGTCAAAGAAGCACGATGTTACGTCTATACTTGTGGCTATTTTATGGACAAATCTGAAAATATGCTATTACAAAGGTAAAGAACTATGCCATCGCTTCTGCTGTTTGAGAACCGAATGCTTTGAATTGTTTGGAAAGCATGGAATCTTTGTTTGGCTGCATTTGAGGTGAAGCTTTTGGATATTTTTGGAATTGAAGATGTTTTTTTGATCGTTTGAGTGTTGATTTTTGGAATTGATTCACTATTGGAGTGGCTTATTGTTTGAAACTGGATTTGGAGTGGCCTATAGTTTGAAATTGAATTTGAAGTGGCCTATTGTTTGATTCTGGATTTGAAGTTGACCATCATATTTTTGACACTGCTATTGGAGCAGATTTTGATTTTTTTTGTTCATGTTTATGAAGAGAATGAATGTGAAGACACAAATTTTGCCGCCGTGCTGAATTTTGAACATTTTGAAGATTTTTTTTATTTATTTATTTTTTGCTGTTGATTAAGCTTTAAACATGGCTAATGAGAGTGTTAAAGAGCTTTGCGCAATGCGCAGAGGAAAACTTGGCGTGTGTACATGTAAAATGAATGAATTAAAGGAATCATTAAAGAGAGGAATTGTTGAAGATATAGAAGCAGGCATTGAACAATTTCATCAGGCATTAAATGAATTCAAAGAATGTCATCAGTCTGTGCAAGAGCTGCTTGAGGGAGAAGAAAAAACTGCTGATAATGAGGACTGGTACCAACCAAGAATGCAAACCTTTGAAACATTTTATGTTACTGACGTAGGAGCATGGAGAACTGATCAATTCATGCAAGCACAAGCTGCACAAGCTGCAGTGTCTCATCTTGACAGCATATCTAATTCTGGTAAAGCAGAGCAATCACAGACTGTTGTAAGCCGTGTCTCCAGATCATCATCAGTGTCTTCTGCACGGCTAAAGGCTGAAGCTGAGAAGGCAGCCCTACTGCAACGTACAGCTGCTCTGCAGAAAAAGCATGCTTTGGAAAGGGAAAGAATTGAGGTGCAAAATGCAATAGAAAGAGTCGAACTTGAAAGAGCTGGCTGCAGCTCAGGCCAAAGTGCAAGTGTTAGAGTGCATTGATGTTGAGGCCACTAATTCTAAATTCACCTCAACAGAACTTTCAGAACTACCAGGAGATGGTATGAATGCTTATCTGGAGAGTCATTATGCAAGAATTCATCCAGAACTCACACCAGTGCAATATGCCAAGATCTCTGTAGTTCCCAAAACACCGCTGCAAAGAGTTCTAACACAAGATGCAAGGCCAAAGAGGCCTCTACAGCCTGCTCACTCAATCCCATTGAATCCGGCCAATCATAATGCTGCAGGCTCTTCCAGACCACCCATGCCTTCAAGCTCCATTAATAACAACCTGGGTGCGATCGCTGATCTCATTGTGCAGCAACAAAAGTTGACTTCTCTTCCTACTAGAAATGTGACTGTGTTCAACGGTGAACCGCTTCATTTCAAGCCATTCATGCTGGCATTTCAACACTGCATAGAAAATAATACTAACAGTAGCCAAGACCGGCTATATTATCTCGAGCAGTACACATCCGGGCAGCCTAAGGAGCTGGTCAGAGGTTGCCTTCATATGGATGCAGACAGAGGGTATGCAGAGGCAAAAAGGCTACTGGAACATCATTTTGGGGATGAATTTAAAATCATGAATGCGTACTTGGATAAAGGGTTGAATTGGAGCAACATTCCAACAGACAATGGAGAAGCTTTGCAAAGCTATACTCTTTTCCTGCGTGGATGTTGCAATGTAATGTAATGCGTACCTTGCGGTACATGGATGAACTTAACCTTCCATCAAATTTGAGGCTTCTTATCTCTAAGGTGCCATACAAGCTAAGAGAAAAATGGAGAGCATGTGCTTTTGACATTAAGGAATGAACTGGAGCCAGGGCCACGTTTGATGATCTTGTCCACTTCCAGGAATGGCAGGCCAGGATTCTACAAGACCCCATCTTTGGCAATCTCCAAGATGCCACCACAACCAAACGACCACCCAAAGCAACCATCAGCGTCACCAAGCCCATTCTAAGTCCTAAACAGAAGACCAGAGCAGTTTTGCAACGACAGTGGCAGCAGTGCCACACGACAATGCAGCGCGTTCTACTGCAGAGAACACAGTGCAAGTGTCAAGGGTGTCCATCATGCCAAAACTCTGTCCTGTCTGTAATGGTGAACATGATATTGCAGACTGCCAAGAGCTGGTTAGCAAGCCTCATAATGCAATAGTTGATCTTTTGAAGACTAAAGGTATCTGCTTTGGCTGGCTGGTTAGAGGGCACATGAGTCGAAACTGCAAAAACAGACAAACCTGTTCAGTGTGTGCAAAACTCCATCCTACTATCTTGCACATACCGCAGAACGAAATTAAAAGCCAAAATGTTGATTCAGCCAAAGTTTCTGAAAGGACAATAAACAACGGGCTGGTTTCATTGAAGACCAAAACACTTGACTGTAGTGATAAAGACTGCACTCTCGCAATTGTACCAGTCCAAGTCAAGCTAAGTAATTCAAATCATGTTGTCCAGACATACGCTTTCCTTGATCAGGGAAGTTCGGCAACATTTTGTACTGAACAGCTTAGAAGGAAGTTGAATGCCACAGGAAAGCGTAAACAAATTCTTCTGCACACGATGGGGCAAAAGAAACCTATTAACAGCTTGGTGCTCAAGGGCCTCGAAGTGTGTAGTCTGGAAGGAAGTGAATTCATAGACTTACCTGAAGTTTACACTCAACAAGTAATCCCAGTTGGCAAAGAATACGTATCCAGACAAGAAGACATCAGGAAATGGTCTTCAGGATGTGGAAATACCCAACATTGATGCTGAAATTGACCTTCTCATAGGGATGAATGCACCCAAACTGATGGAGCCGTGGAGAATTATCAATAGCCAGGGTAATGGGCCTTTTGCTATAAAGACACTGCTAGGTTGGGTGGTGAATGGTATTCTCCATAATGAGGATGCATGCATCAATCAGCAAGGCCAGAAGCATGTTCATTCACATCGAATATCTGTTGAAAAAATGAGTGAACTCTTAATTCAGCAATACAATCATGATTTCCCAGAGAAGGGCTTTGAGGAAAAGCAGCAAATGTCAGTTGAGGATTGCAGATACATGCTAATAATGGACAGCTCTGCAAAGATAGTTAATGGACACTACCAACTGCCCTTGCCATTCAAGAAGGACGACCCTACAATGCCAAACAACCGTCACCTGGCAGAGCAACGGACCTTGTCATTGAGGAGTACGTTTCAGAGGAGCATTGACTTTCATAGGGAGTATACAGCCTTCATGGAAGTAGTCCTATCAAGTGGACATGCTGAACTTGTGCCACAAGAGCAGCTGGAAAATGGAAAGGTGTGGTACATACCTCATCATGGCGTGTTTCATCCGAAGAAGGGGAGTTTGCGAGTGGTGTTTGATTGTTCCGCTGCTTATCAGGGAAAATCACTGAATACTGAACTCCTTCAAGGTCCCAATCTTACAAACACCTTAATTGGAGTTTTAGTCCGTTTCCGTCTAGGTAAAATCGCCATCATGGCTGACGTGGAGAAGATGTTCCACCAAGTCAAAGTCCCACCTCACCATGTGAACTTCCTGCGCTTCCTTTGGTGGCCTGATGGAGATATCAGCCAGCCACTGAAGGAATATAGGATGGTCGTAAGAGGTCGTGGACATCTTTTTGGTGCAACGTCATCGTCTAGCTGTGCAAGTTATGCTTTGAAGAGGACAGCTGAGGATAACAAAGGGTGCTTCTCAGCTGAGGCAACTAGCACAATCATGAATAATTTCTATGTAGATGATCTGTTGAAAGCTGTTGATGCAGAGGGCTTTGCCATCAAGCTCTGCAAGGAATTGAAGTTACTCTGTGCAACTGGAGGCTTTAAGTTGACAAAATGGATTAGTAACAACAGAGCTGTCTCGGCCTCCATTCCTGAGTCTGAAAGGGCAAAGGATGTAAAGAATCTTGATCTTGACATAGAAGATTTGCCAGTTGAGCAGGCTCTGGGTGTGCAATGGTGTGTCAAGGAAGATGCCTTCACATTCCAGGTGACAATCAAGGAGCGTCCATGCAGCAGACGTGGAATTCTGTCCATGGACAGTTCCATATATGACCCACTGGGGTTTCTTGCACCTCTCACCTTCAAGGCGGTCAATGCAGTCTACAGGAGTTATGCAAGCAGAACATTGGATGGGATGAGGAGTTGCCAGTGAACAAAAGCATCTTGCAATACTCCCTAAGGACCACCATGTCTCCAAGCTCTTACTCCTGCATATCCATCATGAAAAGGGGGGAAAATTGGAAGGAATTTTATGCTTTCCAGACTCAGACAAAGGTACTGGATTCCCTGTGCCAACTCTTTGGCAAGAAAGGTCATTTATGAATGCACATCATGCAGAAGAGAGCTCCAGTGCAGGCGAACAGAAAATGGCAGACTTGCCTGTTGACAGGTTGACCCCTGACCTTCCACCCTTTACTCATGTAGGGGTTGATTACTTTGGACCATTGGAAATAAAACATAACCGTAGCATTGTGAAACGGTATGGAGTCATTTTCACATGTTTCACCAGTCGCGCCATACATCTTCTTCTGCTACTCTCGACGGAGGCGGTCGCATTTTCTTTCTCTCCCTGCCCTTATCTCTCCTGCTTTGCTCTTGTCCTTGTGTAGTCTCTGTCTGAACCTGTAACTCTGAGCCTTTCTCTGCATCTCTTTCCGAAAACTGAAATTATGGATCTGATCCGCTGGTCTCTCAATGCAATTGATCAAATTTTCTCGACGAGAAAACTGGGTAAGGGAGAACCCGCTTGCCCCGACGGAACGCATGCAGCCGGATACATGATGGACTCGTATGAGGTACCGAGGGTCGTGTGTCTGTCCATCCTTTCCGTGGAGGATATTGAAGACGTCTACATAATTGGGATTATGATAACAGGTTTCCTGCTGTTTGGATTTGGCGGGTTCCTGGTTTATCGCAAAGTTCGAAAGGCGTTGGCAGCAGTTTTGGCAATTGAGAAGCTGCCCGTCTTTGAGGGAATGTGTCGGATCATGAACACTCAGACTCAAGCGATAGGCGAACTGCATCGCCTCACTCGCAAGATGGATAACGACTTGGAGAAGTGGATTGGAACGACTCGGAATGGGCCATCACATTCGGCTAATTTGGACCGAGAGAACCAGTGAGACTTTAAGGCAGGCAGAAAACTGCAGAGTCGGCCTAACCCAAACAAGCTTATCTTCATTGGCTCCCCCGCTTCGGCCTTGGACAGCCGATTTCTACTCTCCTGGATGGTATGCAGACAGCTGCTCAGCCCATCCCCCAAACCCCACCCCTCTCCTCCCTACTCCTCCTGTGGACTTCACCTCTTGGGACCCAAGGTTGTCTCCAATCCTCACCACCGATAGAGAACACTGTTGGCCTGGGCGGTGACGAAGTACAAAGGCTCACACATACACATACACAAAGACACACGCACACACACCCTTGGATTTAACGCCTTAGTCAGCCCCCTCGAGTCTTTCCCTATCATAGAGCAGTCTGCTGGGGAGTTGAGCGTTGCGCCATGTGGCTGCGCGCTCCCCCTAGTGTCTGAGCTGTGACACCTCCCCTCCCTGACCTTTCCCAATACCAAAATGTGCATGTCTCGAGTTTTCTTGTTGTGATGTTTAATTGTTTGCTTATGTGCCGAGGTTTTTTTTCCTAATCCCACACTGGGCCCCACTAAGTTTGGGGAGTTGTATTTTTTTCCCCTCATCTCCCCCCATTGTTTCTTTCTTATCTAATGATAGTTCTCCTGCTCCTGTCTCCCTCCCCATGTTGGCCACGAAATGGCCTCTGTATGTTTCTTGGACAGGATGAAACTGTCAACTGTAATTTCGTTGCTCTGTACTGTGCAATGACAATAAAGCTATTCTATTCTATTCTATTCTATTCTATCTTGAAGTTGCACATTCGCTTGATACTGACTCTTGCATTCATGCATTCAGACGTTTCATTGCCAGAAGGGGGCAGGTGTCTGAGTTGCGATCAGACAATGGAACAAACTTTGTCTCGACTGAAAGGGAACTAAAGGAGTCCCTGAAATCCTGGAACTTGCAACAGATTGAACAAAGCCTACTCCAAAAGGGAGTGAGGTGGACTTTCAACCCACCCCATGGTGCCCATCATGGGGGAATATGGGAGCAGCTCATTCGTATGATTAAAATAACATTCCAGTCAGTCACCAGCCAACAGTATCTGGATGATGAAGGCCTCATACAGGAATGCACCCAAACTGATGGAGCCGTGGAGAATTATCAATAGCCAGGGTAATGGGCCTTTTGCTATAAAGACACTGCTAGGTTGGGTGGTGAATGGTATTCTCCATAATGAGGATGCATGCATCAATCAGCAAGGCCAGAAGCATGTTCATTCACATCGAATATCTGTTGAAAAAATGAGTGAACTCTTAATTCAGCAATACAATCATGATTTCCCAGAGAAGGGCTTTGAGGAAAAGCAGCAAATGTCAGTTGAGGATTGCAGATACATGCTAATAATGGACAGCTCTGCAAAGATAGTTAATGGACACTACCAACTGCCCTTGCCATTCAAGAAGGACGACCCTACAATGCCAAACAACCGTCACCTGGCAGAGCAACGGACCTTGTCATTGAGGAGTACGTTTCAGAGGAGCATTGACTTTCATAGGGAGTATACAGCCTTCATGGAAGTAGTCCTATCAAGTGGACATGCTGAACTTGTGCCACAAGAGCAGCTGGAAAATGGAAAGGTGTGGTACATACCTCATCATGGCGTGTTTCATCCGAAGAAGGGGAGTTTGCGAGTGGTGTTTGATTGTTCCGCTGCTTATCAGGGAAAATCACTGAATACTGAACTCCTTCAAGGTCCCAATCTTACAAACACCTTAATTGGAGTTTTAGTCCGTTTCCGTCTAGGTATCATCAAGCTCTGCAAGGAATTGAAGTTACTCTGTGCAACTGGAGGCTTTAAGTTGACAAAATGGATTAGTAACAACAGAGCTGTCTCGGCCTCCATTCCTGAGTCTGAAAGGGCAAAGGATGTAAAGAATCTTGATCTTGACATAGAAGATTTGCCAGTTGAGCAGGCTCTGGGTGTGCAATGGTGTGTCAAGGAAGATGCCTTCACATTCCAGGTGACAATCAAGGAGCGTCCATGCAGCAGACGTGGAATTCTGTCCATGGACAGTTCCATATATGACCCACTGGGGTTTCTTGCACCTCTCACCTTCAAGGCGGTCAATGCAGTCTACAGGAGTTATGCAAGCAGAACATTGGATGGGATGAGGAGTTGCCAGTGAACAAAAGCATCTTGCAATACTCCCTAAGGACCACCATGTCTCCAAGCTCTTACTCCTGCATATCCATCATGAAAAGGGGGGAAAATTGGAAGGAATTTTATGCTTTCCAGACTCAGACAAAGGTACTGGATTCCCTGTGCCAACTCTTTGGCAAGAAAGGTCATTTATGAATGCACATCATGCAGAAGAGAGCTCCAGTGCAGGCGAACAGAAAATGGCAGACTTGCCTGTTGACAGGTTGACCCCTGACCTTCCACCCTTTACTCATGTAGGGGTTGATTACTTTGGACCATTGGAAATAAAACATAACCGTAGCATTGTGAAACGGTATGGAGTCATTTTCACATGTTTCACCAGTCGCGCCATACATCTTCTTCTGCTACTCTCGACGGAGGCGGTCGCATTTTCTTTCTCTCCCTGCCCTTATCTCTCCTGCTTTGCTCTTGTCCTTGTGTAGTCTCTGTCTGAACCTGTAACTCTGAGCCTTTCTCTGCATCTCTTTCCGAAAACTGAAATTATGGATCTGATCCGCTGGTCTCTCAATGCAATTGATCAAATTTTCTCGACGAGAAAACTGGGTAAGGGAGAACCCGCTTGCCCCGACGGAACGCATGCAGCCGGATACATGATGGACTCGTATGAGGTACCGAGGGTCGTGTGTCTGTCCATCCTTTCCGTGGAGGATATTGAAGACGTCTACATAATTGGGATTATGATAACAGGTTTCCTGCTGTTTGGATTTGGCGGGTTCCTGGTTTATCGCAAAGTTCGAAAGGCGTTGGCAGCAGTTTTGGCAATTGAGAAGCTGCCCGTCTTTGAGGGAATGTGTCGGATCATGAACACTCAGACTCAAGCGATAGGCGAACTGCATCGCCTCACTCGCAAGATGGATAACGACTTGGAGAAGTGGATTGGAACGACTCGGAATGGGCCATCACATTCGGCTAATTTGGACCGAGAGAACCAGTGAGACTTTAAGGCAGGCAGAAAACTGCAGAGTCGGCCTAACCCAAACAAGCTTATCTTCATTGGCTCCCCCGCTTCGGCCTTGGACAGCCGATTTCTACTCTCCTGGATGGTATGCAGACAGCTGCTCAGCCCATCCCCCAAACCCCACCCCTCTCCTCCCTACTCCTCCTGTGGACTTCACCTCTTGGGACCCAAGGTTGTCTCCAATCCTCACCACCGATAGAGAACACTGTTGGCCTGGGCGGTGACGAAGTACAAAGGCTCACACATACACATACACAAAGACACACGCACACACACCCTTGGATTTAACGCCTTAGTCAGCCCCCTCGAGTCTTTCCCTATCATAGAGCAGTCTGCTGGGGAGTTGAGCGTTGCGCCATGTGGCTGCGCGCTCCCCCTAGTGTCTGAGCTGTGACACCTCCCCTCCCTGACCTTTCCCAATACCAAAATGTGCATGTCTCGAGTTTTCTTGTTGTGATGTTTAATTGTTTGCTTATGTGCCGAGGTTTTTTTTCCTAATCCCACACTGGGCCCCACTAAGTTTGGGGAGTTGTATTTTTTTCCCCTCATCTCCCCCCATTGTTTCTTTCTTATCTAATGATAGTTCTCCTGCTCCTGTCTCCCTCCCCATGTTGGCCACGAAATGGCCTCTGTATGTTTCTTGGACAGGATGAAACTGTCAACTGTAATTTCGTTGCTCTGTACTGTGCAATGACAATAAAGCTATTCTATTCTATTCTATTCTATTCTATCTTGAAGTTGCACATTCACTTGATACTGACTCTTGCATTCATGCATTCAGACGTTTCATTGCCAGAAGGGGGCAGGTGTCTGAGTTGCGATCAGACAATGGAACAAACTTTGTCTCGACTGAAAGGGAACTAAAGGAGTCCCTGAAATCCTGGAACTTGCAACAGATTGAACAAAGCCTACTCCAAAAGGGAGTGAGGTGGACTTTCAACCCACCCCATGGTGCCCATCATGGGGGAATATGGGAGCAGCTCATTCGTATGATTAAAATAACATTCCAGTCAGTCACCAGCCAACAGTATCTGGATGATGAAGGCCTCATACAGTAATGTGTGAGGTTGAGGCGATTCTTAATAGCCGACCACCCACAACTGTTTCTGATAATCCAAATGACTTGGAGCCACTAACACTGAACCATTTACTGCAACTCAAGGTGCAGCCAGTTCTGCCTCCAGGATTGCTTGTGAATTGATCGGAGGCGCTGCTCTGCTGGCGACCCGGACTCGTGCTGCTGCCGTTTTTATGCCTTTTAAATGTTTTTAATTGTTTGATCGTTTTATCGTTTTATTTTTTTGTGTCTATGTCGTATGACTGCAACAAGTTCATGTTGGACTGATTACCATGGCGACTTTTGCACATGGATTACTCTTGGTATTGATTGTTTGGGAACTATTGGCGACTTATCAAACAGCTGCTCAGATACGTGAGGAGACGAAGCCGTCATTATGTTACTCCAAACTCACACTGATGTCCCTCCGTCTTATGGGAACGATTCCACCGGCTGATCTGCCCGATTATCTTAAAATACAACCGGCTAGAGGCAGAAGAGGCGGAATACGGCAGCGTCTCCGGAGAAGAGGTAATAGACCCCCACTGCCCAGCCTGTTACTCAGCAAGGAGGAGCAAAATGGAGGAGCTCCGTGTGAACAGCAAAGTTTGCTTTCAGTACAGGGAATCGAGTGTGATGGTGTTTACAGAAACTTGGCTACATCAAGATATTCCAGACTCCCTCATTGGGCTGGAGGGTTTCTCTCTCATTCGAGCAGACAGAACAGAGCTGTCGGGGAAGAGCCGAGGGGGTGGGGTTTGTCTGTTTGTGATTGACAGCTGGTGTAGGAATTACACTGTGAGAGAGACTGTATGCACTGCTGACGTGGAGCTGCTGTGCCTGTCTCTGAGACCCCACTACTTACCAAGGGAGTTTGGAAATATTTTAATATGTGCTGTGTATGTTCCCCCCAGTGGAAACGCAGCAAGGGCTGCTATCAGAATAGCAGACTGCGTTCACCAACAACTGCAACGCACACCGGGAGCCCCGATTGTGATTCTCGGGGATTTCAACCATTGTAAATTGGAACTATCTCTCCCTGGATTTGAGCAATATGTGACATGCGGCACACGAAACAACAGAGTTTTGGATAAATGTTACGGAAACATAAAAAATGCATACATAGCAAAACCATTGTCCCCACTGTCAAACTCTGATCATAACACTGTCCAGTTAATCCCAATTTATAAGGCTGTTTTTAAAAGGAGTAAACCACAAACTAAGACAGTGACAGTGTGGGACAAGGACAGCATAGAAACACTCAAAGGATCCTTTCTCTGCACAGACTGGGACATATTCTTTAATCTGGAGATTGACAAAAAAGGAAATTATTGAGTATCCCAACAATAAGCCCTATATATCCAAGAGCGTAAAGGACTGTATTAATAGGAAAAAGTTAGCCTTTAAAAATAATGATAGAGCAGGACTGAAAACGGTGCAAAGAGAACTCAACCAGAGGCTGAGGGAAGCCAGAAAACATCACAAGGACACCATAGAGCAGACTTTTATGTCAATAGATTCAAAAAAGCTGTGGGACTCCATGAAGGCTATTACAAATATGAATACCACCAAGAAACGCCTCAGTATTGATGATGATCTGGGGAAGGCAAATGAACTGAATTACTTTTTTCTCAGATTTGATAACCATGACTTTTCTGTGGAATCTAATAATGTCATTGAAACTATTTTAACTGATGTTAGCTGTAGGATTATAATTGATCCACTCAGGATTCAGTCTATTTTCAAACGTGTACACTAATAAATCCACCGGCCCAGATGGCATTTCTGCACTGCTTTTAAAGGCATGTGCAGAAGAGCTTACTCCAGCTTGGTGCCCCATCTTTCAGCGGTCTGTGGATTCACACACTGTTCCTGCTCTGTGGAAAAAATCCATAATAGTTCCTGTAGCTAAGAAACCGTGTCCAGTTGATAACAATGATTGTGGCCCTGACTTCGATTGTAATGAAAAGTTTTGAGAAATACATGTTATCTGTGCTTAAGGCAGAGGTCAACTTGGTACTTTATCCATACCAGTTTGCTTATAGGCAGGGGAGAGGTACTGATGACGCTATTAACAGCATCACCCACTACACTGTCAAGCACTTGGAATGCCCAAAAGCATATGCACGGATTTTATTTATTGATTTTAGCTCGGCTTTTAACACACTTCAACCCCATCTGCTCATTTCTAAACTGAGGCAGATGAATGTTAACCCTTTTTTAATTAAGTGGTATTTTTCCTTTTTAACCAATCGGAGTCAGCAGGTTAGAGTCAATAACACCCTCTCAGAATGCAAATCAATCAGCACAGGTGCTCCACAGGGTTGTGTCAGCTCTTGTGCCGGTTCTTTTTACACTTTATACTAATGACTGTATAAACAGCCACCCAGGGAACCTTGTTTTTAAATTTTCTGATGATACCGCCATCCTCAGTCTACTGCACAAAGATTCCAGTACCTCAGCCTATTTTTCTGAAATAGAAAACTTTGTGCAATGGTGTGATGCTCACCACCTCACTCTGAATGTTAACAAAACTAAAGAGTTGGTCTTAGACCCGAGATCAGGAGGGGATCATAGCCCTGTCGTTATACACGACTCACCCATTGAACAGGTCAGCTCTTATAAGTATCTTGGAGTTCACTTAGATGACACTTTTAGTTGGTATGTGCATGTTGATATCTTGTGTTCTCGTCTACAGCAGAGACTGTATTTTCTACGCAGACTGAGAGTATATGGGGTGGACAAAAGCATCATGTTTTTATTTTACCAGGCAGTGCTGGAGAGTTTAATCAGATATGGGATGTCATCCTGGTATGGCAACCTCACCGTAAAACTAAAAACTAAACTCGCTCGTCTGGTGCACACGGCCATGAAGGTCATTGGAAAAAGCAGCTACCAGACCTTGCAGTCTATTTATGAACAAACTGTTCTTAGGCAAGCCCAGAGAATAGTTAACGACCCTTCTCACATTCTCCATTCAGAGTATGACCTCCTACCCTCGGGGAGGCGATATAGAGTCCCTCACTGCAAACTCAATCGTTTTAAGAACTCATTTGTTCCAACTTCCATTCAATTTCTTAACAATGCTGCTTGAGGCTGAAGTTATGTAATAATTTTTATAGTGCCTTTATTATGGTGATCTTTTAGCATGTACTATTATGAGGTGTATGTGTTATGTTATGGGATATGTGCAATAATGTTATGGGATATGTGCAATACTGTTATGTAATTGTTGATGCTGTTATGGCTGAGGATGTATTGTTTGTTGTCATTGTGACTGTCAAGGCATTCATGACGCATCGCAGAGTCCAAGACAAATTTCCCTGAGCGGGACAATAAAGTTCATCGTATCGTATCGTATCGTAACCTGCGCACGTGCTTACACACACACAGATGCATACGCTGATCCTTTGCACACATCATGTTAATAGTATATGGCTCCTTAGAAAATTTTCATTTTTGATTGTTATAGCTTGCTTCCTGCAGTAGTTATAAGGGGCCAACTATGTAGGAGCCATTTTCCATTCAAATGAGTTGAATGCGTGCTACAGGAGCACAGAGAACTTTCAATTTAGGATCTTTTATTTTGAAAGAACTCTTATTTTTGTTATTATGAGAACACCTTGAGCTTCAATCATTGCAAAGCCAGTCAAAGAAGCTCGATATTACAGGGCGGCCCCCCGACCCCCCCCCCCCCCTCCCACACACACACACACACACACACACACCGCCACCACACACATACATACATCCAAACGCACATAAACACATACCGTGCCACCACATGCAGAAACACTCATACACACATACCACCCCACTGCCACCACACATACACCCCACAAACACACACTCACATATCGCCCCCCCCACCCACAAGACACACACTCACATGCCCCCACACACACACACATACCCCGCCACCACACACATACACATACCGACCCCCCACCCACACACACACGCACACACATACCCCCACACACACAACCCATGAATACCTGCATAAATAAAACTAGAACGTTATGCCGTGGCTGGGTGAATACTCTTTTCTGGATGGAACCTTACCCCATCCATCACCCTCCCCCTACCTCTCCTTGTGTTTTCCTCAGACTGCAACAAATAAAAAATAAATACAATAATCACAATACAAACACAAAATAACATCTTCGATATGATATATACTTCTATACTAATATATTGATTGAGGTCCACTGATCACAAGTTTTTCTATCTGTATCTTCATTACTGAGCTTGCTAGTTTGCCAATCTGCCACTGTTAGTTCTCTAGTTCTAAAAGCCACTGCTATCAAGGCGTCATAGACCTTGGGAGTATTCAGTGACTGATTGTGGTACACTAGCGCCATCTACAGCATATCGATTGAAACTGTTACTATGCAAATCCGCAGAATTCCACAGGAGAATGACTCCCTGTGGAATGCCGCAGTTTAGCACTCATTTTAAATGACTCCAACTGCAGGTGAAGAATATTTAACTGGAAACTCTCAGAATTCTGTTTCTTTAAAATATTTAAAACATTTAAATCCCTCATTCAAGCTTTTAATGCTTTATAAATGGAGAAGGTGTAATGTTTCTGTGTTTGTCCTGTATGTATTCATGTTTATTCTTGTTAATTATTCATTTTTCCCAGATGATTGGTTAATGTTTTCCATTACAGTTCTCATTTGTCTTCACCTGTTATGTCTGCATCTGAATGTTTACCAGCCAAGTCACTCCCCTGTCTGCGTGTCCCACCATTCGGGTGTTTACGGTATTTTTGGGTTTTCAAGAAATTCCTTCCCAACTCGCGATTCTTACTTCCTGCTTTTTCTTGGTAGTTAAATGTTGTAAAGCACGATTCTTACTAACTACTACAAATCTAGGTTTTGTACAGTACTAATCCGATTAATACACTTACTGTCTGTCTAACTAACTAACAATCACTTTTATTGGGTAGTTTAGAAATATTCACGTAACTAACTCACTAACGCAATCTCTTAGTATTTCTGCACTGTTCTGTAACTCCGCCTCCCTATGCTATCCCTGATTACTTGTTTAGTTTCAGCGAAGTGTTCGGACCTGTCTCTAACTATCACTTCGTCTTCAAGCTATGCAAATGTCTACTCCCTAACCCGGAGCCGTATGTTACGTGCATCCAGTCCGCGTTTTCATCTCCCCTCTATGATTATGTTACTACCCCATTATGTTTCCCCACCTGTTGTCTATTTGTTTAGCCCACCTTATCCCCAGCCCTGCCTAGATTGTTACCTTCCCTCATGTATTTAAACCTCAGTCTCTGCATTGTTCCTTTTCAGAACGCTGATCAGTCTTAGTGCCGAATACTTTGTAAGCCTAATTCTTGAGATTCACCCCTTTGCCTTTTAATTTCCGAGCCTGCCTTGCCCTTTTGTTTTTTTTTGCCTTTCTGCTTTTCTGGTTTTTTGACATTCTGCTTTGTTTTCTGACTTCGTTTTTAGCCTTCGCCCTTCTGTACTTTAGCCTTCTGATTTTCTGGAATTTTGACCCCTTCGCCTGTTTTCGACTATTCTACTCTGTTTTTCTATTCTTTTTTCGACTTCGGACAAATAAACAACGATTTTGGATTATCCTGTGGTCTGCGTTTCGGTTCTCAGAGCTGTACATAACAGAAGGGCTTGATTAGGGTGAACTGTGATATTCTGGATTATGTACTGTAAAAAGTTTATGGAGAGGAATATGTTCTTTGAAATGACATTTACAATTGTTCATTTATAAAAATGGGTGAAATAATGGATAAAAATTACCCTGTAACATTACTCCTTCTCATGCTTCATGTCTTGTACATTTCTGTTGCCTCATTTATCAAATGTGAGCCAAACAAACTTGACCATGAATCATTCTGAAATGCATTTACACAAATAATGAGGGATGTATCAAAGCTTTCAGATGTTTTCTCGTAGGATCCGAACAGATTCCATAAATGCTCTCAGCTGTTCATATTGCACGCGGAAATGAAAGCACACAGTTCTAAAGCATGTTTTGTGGTTTTATTGTTCTATCCATTTGTAGCCCTATGGAAAATTAGGCCTAGATATTAAAAGTTCATTGATTCATGAATAGGAATTAATAAATAGAATAAGTAGAATAAATAGGATTTAAAAGGTTAAAAACTATGCAGAGGTTTAATATTGCATACTGTGCAATTTAGTGGTTAAGTTAATGTATTGTGTTAATTACATGATGTATTACAAATGTATTTTGTTTTCCAAAATACTATGACATTCTCCCTTTTCTCCCTCTCTTCTGGCACCATGCCCTCTACCCTGAAGAGGGCCAGAGTCACTCCCCTGCTCAAAAAACCCCTCTGCTCTGAGCAACTACCGGCCTGTCTCTCTCCTTCCCTTTCTCGCCAAGACTCTGGAACGAGCGGTCTGCTCCCAACTGTCCACTTATCTTCTTCACAACAATCTCCATGACCCTAACCAGTCCGGCTTCAAGAGTGGCCACTCCACTGAGACCGCCCTGCTCGCGGTCACTGAGGCAGTCCACTCTGCTAAAGCCAAATCCCTCTCCTCTGTCCTCATCTTCCTCAGACTAAAAACACACCTTTTCAAACTCTACCTTAGTCCTCCCTCCTGATTTCCCCCACCCCTCTTTCTGATATCCCTATCCCTCTTGTCTAACCCCCCCAAAAAAATAAAAAAATATTGCACTTATGATGACTATATGTTTAGAACAGCATTTCATGTGTATTTTCCTATTTATGGATGTGATGCTTTGACTTGTGGAAGAACCTATGGACTTGTAAGTCGCTTTGGATTAAAAGTGTCTGCCAAATGACTAAAATGTAAATGTAAATGTAACACTGCTTAGAATATAGCCAAAGAAGAGCTACCTTTTACTAAACCTAAGTCCCAGATCATCCTTATGAAAAGGAACAGGTTAAATGTAAACCCCTTACAGCAGCCTGTGCCCTGTTCATTGGGGTGATCACAGAAAAAGACGTCTGTACAAATCGCGGATTCAATGTCATTCATGACTGATGGAGAAACAGATATTTCCACTAAGTGTGGGAGTGTGAGATCGTTTAAAGCCGCATCTTGTACAAAGGGAGGTGGAGCATGGCGATGTTATACATAGTAACCCCAGCTCAATTAAGCAGAAATAAGACATGCAACAAATTTAAATAGTTATTATTCAGATATGAATAATATGATATGATTATGATTCAATAAACATCTATAGGGCACTAACTATGGAATCTGTCATTTCTTATATTGTTTGATTTTTTTCATGATTATTTTCAAGCCACATTGTCCTGTGGATGTTTACATAAAAACTGTTGTAGTGGATTAAGGAGATCACCACTATCTCTTAAAAGTGGTTAGACATGCTGTCCCACTGCAACTTGTCCGGTTAGAAACACAGGAGGATGCCACTGAATTCTCAACACTTTATTTATCACTGCCACACAGTGAGCACACTTTCCGTTGGAGATGTGATTCTGAAAGAGATAATTATATAACCTCGTAGCATTATGTACATGGTTATAACATGGTTATAACATGCAAGACATTATAATCTAATATCAATAAACATGATGCATCCACCTCCACACTGTATTAGAATATGGACACTTAACCATTTATTTTGAAAATGCCCCTTTTATTGCCCCTTTAAAAAGATTTACATTTCCAACCTCGATTGAAGAGTTTGTGTTTGTACCTGTGTTTGTGTTTTGGTCCTCCAGTCCAGCAGAAAGCGCTCTCACTCCTGAATCCTGCAGCTCGTTGTCTCTGGGCTCCAGATCACACAGCTCTGAGTGAGGAGAACGCAAGGCTGAGGCCAGAACATCACAGCAGCCCTCTGTGAGATTACACCAACCCAGCCTGTGGAGAAACCACATACACATGGACACACACACAAACATTTAAATTACTGGTGATTGTAATAATGTTCACCTTGTCAGTTCATACATACGTAATTTCCTATGTGCCTATGCATCCCTGAGTGCTACATACAAAAAACAGGGAGAGGGTTGTGTAAATTACATTCATAAATTATTCTTAAATTATTTCATAAATTAATCCACCAAATTCTAATTATTAATTATTATTTTATATAATAATTATTTAGCTTCCTTAACCAACAAAAGATAAAGGTTTGGAACCTACTGCAAGGATTTAATTACCAAACATTTTCTCTATGATGATCACATATGAGACCGAATCTGATTTGCAAACATGAATTTAATCTGCAAACACAATGTTCATATGATCACTGTGGGGATCCCCCGTGATATGTTCTTCGGTCAGCAAACGTATATACATTTTTTAAAAGTTCAAAATTCATCATTACACATAAATGGATAAAAATAACTGTTAATGAACACTTATTTTTCTCCTAGTCTTGTAACCATTTATATAAGGGATAGGTCCGGTCCATTGTCTCCATTGGTCAGTTTGCGTTCAAGCTGTGCCAATATCCACGATGTTCACAAATCTTAAAATTTTACTCTGCCTTTAGATCACCGTTATCTACTTTGTAACCTAAATTAACTTCATGTTATCATCACGCCGCTAGTAGCCTCCCAACGTAAAACAAAATGAGTTATTTTGTCCTTTAACCTTATCAACGATTGTTGGCAAGACCACCAAAGCCTGCTGAAGCAAATTACTCATGAGGACGCTATGAATTATTTCAATAACTGCACATTATCTGAATGTGTCCAGATAAACGTTTACACAAATGACTTGTGTCAGTGTCATCAGATGTAACGTAAAGTAGCAAGCTTGCTAAAGTTAGGGTAGTGGGGATACATTATTGCAATAGCGTTAGCAATACCGTTGGTTATCAACCAATAAACTACTGTTCAGGAAGAATACATTAACCATAAAATATAGTTCCGTTAAAAATACATTCATATAAAGTTTGTCTTGTCCTTCTTTTGAAAGTGTTTTGTGTGTATGAGTGTTGCACAACATCAAAAAGTATGGATTAAAGCTGAACAGAGCAAAATGCCAGTTTGGTGTGGGAGAAATCACCTTTCTGGGAGACAAGCTGTCCCGAGCAAGTATAGTACCTGACATCCGCAAGGTGAAAGCTATACTGGAGATGCCGAGGCCTGAAGATAAGCAAGGTGTGTTGAGAGTGCTGGGAATGATCAATTTCATTGGAAAGTTCATACCAAATTTATCAACAAAAACAGAGCACCTCAGACAGTTGTTACATCACAAGTGTGACTTTAATTGGACTGACAGTCATGAAGAGGAGTGGAGAACACTGAAAACCATTCTCACAACAGAACCAGTGCTGACGTTTTTCGACCCGTCCAAAAGGATAAAGATCTCCACTGACTCCAAAAATGGAATTGGCACAGTGCTCCTACAAGCTGATGGAGAAGATTGGAGGCCAGTTGCCTATGCATCACGAGCAATGACAACAACTGAATGTCGCTATGCACAAATAGAAAAGGAGTGCTTTGGACTTGTGTATGGATTTGAAAAGTTCCACAGTTATGTGTATGGCCTACCAAAATTTGTGGCAGAGACAGACCACAAGCCATTAATATTTATCATAAAGAAAAACCTCAGTGAGATGTCACCACGCATACAAAGACTAATGATGAAGCTGCGACGTTATGATTTCGAGCTGATGTACACGCCAGGTAAACACATTGTGATGGCTGATGCTCTGTCCAGGGCAACGACACAGAGTGACACACCAGTGAGACTGGGGCGGCCTGTAGCGTAGTGGTTAAGGTAAATGACTGGGAAACACAAGGTCGGTGGTTCGAATCCCAGTGTAGCCACAATAAGATCCGCACAGCCGTTGGGCCCTTGAGCAAGGCCCTTAACCCTGCATTGCTCCAGGGGAGGATTGTCTCCTGCTTAGTCTAATCAACTGTACGTCGCTCTGGATAAGAGCGTCTGCCAAATGCCAATAATGTAATAATGTAATAATGTAATGTTCAATTACATGTGAACTTGATTGCAAAATCTCTACCTGTGTCAGACAGAAAATCTAAGCAGATTGCAGCAGAAACAGAGAAGGACCCAATACTACAGAGGGTCATGAAAAATCTAAAAGAAAACTGGCCTCGAGGTGACTGTGAACAATATTATAACATCAGATCAGAGCTGAGTGTGATAAATGGACTCCTACTCAGGAAGAACAGAATTGTTATTCCTCAGTCACTGAGACAAGAGATGTCGAAAAGACTTCACGAGGGGCACCTCGGAATGGAAAAATATAAGAGAAGTGCCAGAACAGCAGTTTATTGGTCTGGAATCAACACAGATGATCACCACAACCACAAGATGGTCTCGAACTGTGAAATTTGCCTGAAACATCATAGAAAGCAGCATAAAGAGCCCATGGTAACTACATAACTACCTACTGTACCTTGGCAGAAAGTAGGAACTGACTTGTTCCACCTGGATGGAAAGAATTATCTGCTGGTCATAGACTATTATTCAAACTATCCAGAGATCGCATTGCTTTCCAGTATGACAGCTACTTGTGTGATTACACATATGAAATCTATCTTTGCCAGACATGGAATTTGCCAAACTTTGCAGTCTGACATGTTACAACTGTAAAGAATTCCAGAAGAATATGATTTCCAACATGTAACTTCAAGTCCCCTGTATGCACAGTCTAATGGTAAAGCAGAAAAAGGTGTGCACATAGTGAAGAAACTGCTCAAGAAAGCACAAGAGAGTGGATCTGATCCATATCTAGCTCTACTGAGTTACCGAGCAACACCATTAGAACATGGAATGTCTCCTGCTGAGCTTCTGATGGGACGCAGACTACGAACTACGCTTCCTTACACTGCAAAACAGAAGAAGAATAACATTGTGAGACAGAAACAGGACTGTCTGCAAAACAGACAGAAAACCAACTATGACAAAGTGTCAAAAAGTTTAATACCACTGTCAAAACATGACACAGTGAGACTCGGAGATTCCAAGTACTGGAACAAGAAAGCCACAGTTCTTGAGGAAGTGGGTCCTAGATCCTACAACGTCAGAACAGAAGATGGTCAAGTCCTGAGAAGGAATCGAAGGAGCTTGCTGAAAACACCAGAGACACTTGAAGAACAGTCAGCTGATGATGAAGTTTGCGCAACAGCAGCACCACCGCCAGAGGAGACAACAAACTTCAGCCCACCTCCAGCTGACCAGATACCTGTAACTTCAGAACCTGTACTAAGAAGTGCATCATTCTGACCAGGTGTTTAGTATCGCTGCGGGTTTTCCTCTTGACGCGGTAACGTTGATTTTTTTTAAATTGCTCATTTGAACAGCAAGGGTTAGGGCTTGAGCCAGGTTGTTTGTCTATTACCTGTTAATCACTTCTACTGGTTGCATACCTGTAGAGTGATTGAACATTTGTCTTAAGTAACTTAAATAGCTGTGGAATTTATCAGTAGATTAGCTTTGATTTGGTATTGCTTGTGAGCAATTGTAGGCCATTTAAATAGGCGTGTCAGAGCGACGCTAGCGTATATTAGACTGGCGAAAGTTGTCCTTAGTCAGTAAGTGCATCATTCTGACCAGGTGTTTAGTATCGCTGCGGGTTTTCCTCTTGACGCGGTAACGTTGATTTTTTTAAATTGCTCATTTGAACAGCAAGGGTTAGGGCTTGAGCCAGGTTGTTTGTCTATTACCTGTTAATCACTTCTACTGGTTGCATACCTGTAGAGTGATTGAACATTTGTCTTAAGTAACTTAAATAGCTGTGGAATTTATCAGTAGATTAGCTTTGATTTGGTATTGCTTGTGAGCAATTGTAGGCCATTTAAATGGGCGTGTCAGAGCGACGCTAGCGTATATTAGACTGGCGAAAGTTGTCCTTAGTCAGTAAGTGCATCATTCTGACCAGGTGTTTAGTATCGCTGCGGGTTTTCCTCTTGACGCGGTAACGTTGATTTTTTTAAATTGCTCATTTGAACAGCAAGGGTTAGGGCTTGAGCCAGGTTGTTTGTCTATTACCTGTTAATCACTTCTACTGGTTGCATACCTGTAGAGTGATTGAACATTTGTCTTAAGTAACTTAAATAGCTGTGGAATTTATCAGTAGATTAGCTTTGATTTGGTATTGCTTGTGAGCAATTGTAGGCCATTTAAATAGGCGTGTCAGAGCGACGCTCCGTCCCCGTTTGTGATGTTATGTTTCTCCCCATCCCAGTCTGCTCTCTCCCTCGAAGACCCCCCCTGCGACGTGGGCCTCCACGGCGTCGGAACCCCTCAAACCTCAGCTATCCCCCGCTGACCCCCTGTGAGGACTTTGCTGTCACAGGGGGACTATGGAACTGCCAGTCTGCCACTCGGAAGGCTGACTTCATCCCTGCGTATGCCTCCCTCCAGTCCCTACAATTCCTTGCCCTAACTGAGACCTGGATCACACCTGACAACACCGCCACTCCCGCTGCCCTCTCATCCTCCTTCTCCTTCTCGCACACTCCCCGGCCTTCCGGCCGTGGCGGTGGTACTGGTCTTTTAATTTCCCCCTCGTGGAAATTCTCTGTTCTCCCCCTCTCTGACCTGTCCATATCCACTTTTGAATTCCATTCTGTTGCAGTATCCTACCCTACTAACCTTTTCATTGCAGTTATCTACCGTCCTCCAGGGCCCCTGGGAAACTTCCTTGATGAGCTAGACACCCTTCTCAGCTCCTTCCCTGAGGATGGCACCCCACTGATTCTCCTTGGAGACTTCAACATCCACCTAGAAGCCTCCCAGTCTGCTGCCTTCCTACCGCTAATCCACTCCTTCGGCCTCTCCCTGCAACACTCTCCTCCAACCCACAAGGCGGGCAATGTCCTAGACCTTGTCTTTGTAAGGAACTGCTCATGCTCCAATTTCACGGTTACCCCTCTGCATACATCTGATCACCACTTCATCTCATTCTCCCTCCCTCTTCCTCCCCATCCTCCTCCCCCTCCTCCCACCCACACTTCCTCAGCCCGCCGTAACCTCCGCGCCCTCTCACCCTCTTCCTTTGCCAGCACCGTCACCGTCTCACTCCCCCCTCTCGAATCCTTCTCCAAACTCCCCGCTGACTCTGCATCTGCCACCCTCCTTTCATCTCTCTCCTCCGCCTTTGACTCTCTCTGTCCCCCTGTCTCAAAGCCACCTCGCACATCCCCTCCCAGTCCTTGGATATCTGACACCCTCCGTACCTCCAGGGCCAGCCTCCGCGCAGCGGAGAGGAAGTGGGGGAAATCCAGAGATGCTTCCGACCTCATGACTTACCAGTCTCTCCTGGCGGCATTCTCTTCCGATGTCACTGCCGCCAAAGCAAAATACTATCAAACGCAAATTCAGAACTCTGCTTCTAACCCCCGGAAACTTTTCTCCATTTTCTCCTCTCTCCTCAACGCACCGCCTCCTCCTCCTCAGTCCTCCTTCGCTGCTGATGACTTTGCTGATTTCTTCGATGAGAAGGTCGCAGTCATCCGCAGATCCTTTACAACCGCCGCCCCCCTCACTGTGCCCTTCCCCCCCTCTAGGCCCATCCCTTCCTTTTCCACTTTCTCCCCCCTTACAGACTCTGATGTTTCTCAACTCCTGCTCTGCCACCGCCCTACAACCTGTGCCCTTGACCCTATCCCCTCTTCTCTTCTCCAAACTATCACACCTGACATTCTCCCATTTGTCACCTCCCTTGTCAACTCCTCCCTGTCTTCCGGCTGTTTTCCGGCATCCTCCAAGAGGGCCCACATCACTCCGCTGCTAAAAAAGCCTACCCTGGATCCCTCCATCATCCAGAACTACCGCCCGGTATCTCTTCTTCCTTTCCTTTCTAAAACTATAGAACGAGCCGCTTCTACTCAACTTTCTTCCTTCTTTTCTAACAACAACCTGCTAGACCCCCATCAGTCTGGCTTCAGATCGGGCCACTCGACAGAGACTGCGCTCCTCTCCGTCAGTGAGTCACTTCATGCCGCACGAGCAGCCTCCCTCTCCTCTGTCCTCATTCTTCTAGATCTCTCTGCTGCCTTCGACACTGTGGATCACTCCATCCTCCTGTCTGCCCTGTCAGCAACGGGCATCTGTGGCACAGCCCTGGACTGGATTGAGTCCTACCTCTCTGGTCGCTCCTTCCAGGTTGCCTGGGCTGGTTCGGTATCGACACCTCGACCCCTCGCCACAGGAGTTCCCCAGGGCTCAGTCCTTGGCCCGCTTCTTTTTTCTCTCTACACTCGCTCCCTTGGCCCTGTGATCACTGCACATGGGCTATCCTACCACTGCTATGCGGACGATACCCAACTCTTCGTCTCGTTCCCGCCGTCTGATACGCAGGTTTCAGCCCGTATCTCTGCTTGCCTGAGGGACATCCAGAGCTGGATGGACAACCACCATCTAAAGCTCAACCCAGGTAAAACTGAAATGATATTCATCCCTGCTAATACCTCTCCCCATCTGGATCTCTCCATTTCCCTCGGGGATACCACACTTACGCCGTCACCCAGTGCAAGGAACCTCGGCGTGGTGATGGACAGCAGACTGTCCCTTTCCGAGAACATTGCGGCGGTGACCCGGTCTTGCAGGTTCTTCCTATACAACATACGGAGAATCCGCCCCTTTCTCACCCCCTACTCGACCCAGCTCCTGGTCCAAGCGATGGTTCTGTCCCGCCTGGACTACTGCAATTCCCTCTTGGCTGGCCTCCCAGCGTCCGCCATCAGACCCCTCCAACTCATCCAGAATGCAGCAGCTCGTCTGGTCTTCAACCTTCCCAAATACTCACATGTCACCCCCCTGCTTACTTCCCTCCACTGGCTGCCTGTCATGGCTCGCATCAAATTCAAAACATTGGTGCTAGCCTTCCAAGCAGTTAAAGGGTCTTCCCCAGCTTATCTGCAAAAAATCATCAGACCCTACACCCCTGCCAGACCTCTTCGTTCAGCCTCCACAGGCCGCTTGGCACCTCCCCCTCTCAGAACCTCCACCTCACGCTCACGACTACTGTCTGTTCTGGCTCCACGGTGGTGGAACGAACTCCCCGTTGAGGTCAGAACTATAGAATCTCTCCCCACCTTCAAGCGCAAGCTGAAGACACACCTCTTCAAACAGCACCTCTCCCCATCCCTCCCTACCTCCCTGTGAACCTTAATTGTTGTCTCTGTGACTTGTGTATCGGTATTTAAGTTGGCTAGGTAAGCAGTGTTTGGATAGTTAACTTTGGTGACTTTTGCTCTGTTTGTTTGTTCAAAAAAAAAAAAAAAAAAAAAAAAAAAAAAATGGCCCTTGTCCTTATCTTTGTTGTACAGGTAGCAGTTGAAATTGTACTTACCTCTAGGGTCTTTCAGCGAACTTATCCCTGGTTATGGGTATGCACTTTGTTGTACGTCGCTCTGGATAAGAGCGTCTGCCAAATGCCAATAATGTAATGTAATGTAATGTAAAAAGAAGATCTACACACCAGTCAAGACCACCTGATAGACTAGTCCTCTAAAAACTTTATTTATACACAGATATTGAAAACAAAGAGAAAAAAAATGTTTTGTGTAATTTGACAGTCACAAATGTTTAAATGCATTGTGTGGTTTACATTTAAAGAAAAGGGGATGTTGTGATATGTGATGACTTATATGGTTATACATTGATTTATGTTGACCACTAGGTGTCCTCAGTGACCCTCTACAAAAGCCACACCCCAAACATTTGTAGCCAGATCTAGTATGTTGAGAGACATGTATGCTGTTTGCTGCCACTTGCCACAACCAGTCTTTAATAAATGAATTGCAAGAACCCAAGTTTCTTCATTGAAAGAAAGAAACATTACAATGATGACTTCTTCGTATTCTGGCCATTCATTTTTAAATATTCACTAAGCTAAATGAAAAACCACATTCAATTCGAAATTACGTTCTTCCCCATTATCTGTGGCCTAAGTGTGACAGTAGCCATGACGACATTGTTTAAAATGTCGCGGAAGAGTCGATCGGTTAACACGGCTATGATAGTTTACTGGTTTACTTGTAAGCATTGTTCATTTTATAAAAATACAATTGTACACAGCTTATAGCCATCACTCGGCAAAAAACGTTCACCGCAAATTGTTCCCCTCCACTGTTGTTACTGTTGTTGGCTTTGACCCAATTGTGAAAGCTAGCCAAACGAACATATCTTAATGTTAAATTAGCTCATGTCACAGACAATTAATATATGGACCGGTAAATAAAATAAAATAAAATACCAGTCAACAAAAGAATGTCCAACTTCCTAACCAGTAACAGCTGAAGCAGAGCCAGAGGCACTTAGCTACATTGAATTTCATTTGCCAGGTTTCCACCCACTTCTGGATTCAGTTTAAATCCTCGTGAATTATTTTGGTAGATTCCAAACAGTTCGCAAACCCTTCCTGTTTGGTATCATCTCCAAATTTAACCCACTCTGAAATGCCTCCTGTAATTCCTACATCTTCATTTAGATAATGAGTCTTATAGGCCTATGTTACCTTTTTAGACATGTCATTTGTTTTATAAAATACATAGGCGGCTATTAAATGTTGTATTTCCAGAGCACTACATATGTGTAGAGATCTCATACAATATTGACCAGTTAGCTATATAGTGATAATAAAAGAAACAAAAAACAAAATGTTATCCGATATGACCTTTGTGACTAACTAAAATATATGAACACATTTGCTGAAAATAAAATTTTGGGAAAAATTTAGGAAAAAATCACTTTAATTAACATGTTTTACCTATATATTTTATTCTAAATGGGAAGATTTAATTTGCCACTGGCCCATAATCCTTTTGAACCTTCCCCAATAATAGGGTAAGGTTAGTTTTATGTTCTAAATTAGATTTTCCGACTTCAATAGCTCTTCAGACAATAGTGTTTAAAATAACCGTTTTTGTAATTGTAATATTACGAAACATTTTTGTCAATAACTTCGATATTAGCCTACAATAATAACACATCGCAGGATACGGGTGTTATGACGAGGGACCTTCCAACAAAAAGGCACAACATTTAATTCGTCCATTAAGCCCATTTATGTTCGCAAACATTCTTCATTTTTGTGGCTCGGACTGTTCATATGTATTCACCGACTGAAAAGTTGTCGTCAAATAAAAATGTTAATAGCTTTGGTTAGAGTTCAAATAATGTGTTGAGGACCAGGAGGACGTGAGCATACGATCAATTTTATCAATTGTTTAAATAAATAAATAAATAAATAAATAAAATAAAAAAAACTTTCAAAGGCCTGGAATCAAAACTAGATACTGAAAGCTCTCACATACACACGTGGACAAAATTGTTGGTACCCCTCTGTTAATGAAAGAAAAACCCACAATGGTAACTGAAATAACTTGAAACTGACAAAAGTAATAATAAATAAAAATGTACTTAAAATTAATCAAAATCATTTGAATTGTGGTTCAACAGAATCATTTTAAAAAACAAACTGAAAATTAAACAGGCCTGGACAAAAATAATGGTACCCTTAACTTAATATTTTGTTGCACAACCTTTTGAGGCAATCACTGCAATCAAATGATTTCTGTAACTGTCAATGAGACTTCTGCACCTGTCAACAGGTATTTTGGCCCACTCCTCATGAGCAAACTGCTCCAGTTGTCTCAGGTTTGAAGGGTGCCTTCTCCAGACGGCATGTTTCAGCTCCTTCCACAGATGTTCAATAGGATTTAGATCAGGGCTCATAGAAGGCCACTTCAGAATAGTCCAATGTTTTGCCTTTAGCCATTCTTGGGTGTTTTTAGCTGTGTGTTTTGGGTCATTATCCTGTTGGAAGACCCATGACCTGCGACTGAGACCAAGCTTTCTGACACTAGGCAGCGCATTTCTCTCCAGAATGCCTTCATAGTCTTGAGATTTCATTGTACCCTGCACAGATTCAAGACACCCTGTGCCAGATGCAGCAAAGCAGCCCCAGAATATAACCGAGCCTCCTCCATGTTTCACAGTAGGGACAGTGTTCTTTTCTTGGTATGCTTCATTTTTGCATCTGTGCACATAGAGTTGATGTGCCTTGCCAAAAAGCTCCAGTTTTGTCTCATCTGTCCAAAGGACATTCTCCCAGAAGCTTTGTGGCTTGTCAATATGCCAATTCCAGTCTCACTTTTTTATGATTTGCTTTCAACAGTGGTGTCCTCCTTGGTCGTCTCACATGAAGTCCACTTTGGCTCAAACAACGACTGATGGTGCGATCTGACACTGATGTACCTTGACCTTGGAGTTCACCTTTAATTTCTTTGGAGGTTGTTCTGGGCTCTTTGGTTACCATTCGTATTATCTGTCTCTTCAATTTGTCATCAATTTTCCTCTTGCGGCCACGTCCAGGGAGGTTGGCTACAGTCCCGTGGACCTTAAACTTCTGAATAATATGTGCAACTCTAGTCACAGGAACATCAAGCTGCTTGGAGATGGTCTTATAGCCTTTACATGCTTGTCTATCATTTTCTTTCTAATCTCCTCAGATAACTCTCTCCTTCACTTTCTGTGGTCCATGTTCAGTGTGGTACACACCATGTCACCAAACAGCACAGTGACTACTTGTCACCCTTTAAATAGGCAGACTGATTACAAGTTTGAAGACACCTGTGATGCTAATTAGAGGACACACCTTAGCTTAACATGTCCCTATGGTCAAATTGTTTTCAATCTTTTCTAGGGGTACCCTCATTTTTGTCCAGGCCTGTTTCATTAGTTTGTTTTTTAAAATGATTCTGTTGAACGACAATTCAAAAGCAATGTCTGATTTTCATTGGTTAATTTTCAGTAAATTTTTATTTATTATTACTTTTGTCAGTTTCAAGTTATTTCAGTGACCATTGTGGGTTTTTCTTTCATTAACAGAGGGTTACCAACAATTTTGTCCACGTGTGTATGTAACCCTAATCTGAAATCTGGCCCTGGGTTTATTGAATGGGGCAGATGTTCAAGTCCACTGGGTTTAATTTAAGGAGTTAAGTACAGTTGATTAGACTAAGCAGGAGACAATCCTCCCCTGGAGAAATGCTCAAGGCCCAGCGGCAGTGTGGATCTTATTGTGGCTACACCGGGGATCGAACCACTGACCAATTTCGAGTTTAGTTTTAAACAAAAAGGAACATATTCTTGCATGTATGTCGTTGGCGCGTTTGATCAGTTCTGGGAGCTAAAAAAAAAAAATGTTGCTGACATGTTTAAGTTGTGCATGACTACAGGTTAAAAGGAGGGGAAAAATCTGTTGCAATTAATCCGTACATTACCACCGTCTGATGGAGCGGAAGCGATCTTCGTGCAGAGGAACGACAGCCTGAATTCCTTTGTTGGGCAGCCGTAATGCCAATTGAGATCCATTAAAAGTTCATGTGTGCGTCACTCGCAAATAAGCATTGCTATCTCCAAACAACTGCAGCCTTATTAACTTAGTAAACACCTAGCCACATCACTAAACTTGTCTTACAAACATGAGTTTCTGAATTTACGGTTAAGAAATCGATTAGCTATTGAAGTTTCCTCAGCTCTCTCCTAATGATGCCGGCTCCATATCTCTCACCATTTTGTCTCTCCCAGAATTATGGGAATTGTAGTTTTGTTCTATGGGGCTATGTTTGGTCTGCTTAGCTATTATGACCCTGACACACACGCGATTTCGGCCGTCGTACGTGGTCGGCGGTAGCTTTTTCGCCGATTACACATGTTGAATCGGCTGCTCGTCGGGTTTTTTCCTTTTAACGTATCCATTTTTGCAGAGCTAGCCGGCTAGATAGCATAGACACTTGGGGTGTCACATTATACCAGGGCTACTCTGACAGTTTTATATTTTTATAAAGATACCCATTTTATAATTATTATCTAATGTTTATGAGTTATTTAATCAATTGTTTCTTTTGCAGACCAGGAGAGCTGAGGTGAAGGTTGCAGTTGCAATGGTGCAGCACAATGTTCCATTTGCCGTTGCTGACCATTTCAGTCCCTTGTACAGACTCCCCCACGGCTCAGAGCTTTAAGAGTGCAAGCACCAAAACAACGTGCATCATAAATGAAGCAGTGGCACCACATTTCAAGAAGGAACTGGTGATGAAGATGAGAGAGAATCCCTTCACACTTGTCACAGATGGCTCAAATGATACTGGTATGAGTTTAACAACTACCAGTAATTTGTATGTTTGTATCCATTTCTACATGCACACTCATACAATTTTTGAACAACATGTAGGTTTAGTTATGAGCCTTATTGTTTACAGGTCTAGAGAAGATGAATCCCCTCACAGTGAGAATATCTGACACCAACAAAGTTGTGCACATATTCCTCAACCAGCTCTACTGTTATACAACAAAATGTAGACATTTTTAATTTGTTTGCTATTGATGTTATATATATATGTATGTACACAGTTTTATGTCTGGTAAATCAGCGATTTAGCAAACAGAAAAGCAAATGTTAGATGTTATAAACATATTTTTTTAACTGACAGCGTCCCTATTTACCAGCCGCCACTGCTCACTTGGCGCACAGTCATTTACATGGCAATTTACAAGACACAAGTTGAGAGATATTTATTTCTGGATAGTAAAATACATTCCAGGTGCGTCTCTTATTTGTGGATCATGTTACATGCATTTGTCAATAATTTTGAGACTAATCTCTCTCCATACTGCGATGGGCAAAGGAAAATTGATAACTTATTAATAAATAAATGTTTCAATGAAAGCGCAGTGACCGACGCATGGGCAGCTGAGCTGCACAGCCACGCAGCAGTGCCACACCTGCCGGCTGAACCCCGAGCCGTAATGAGCAGGAGTATGGCTTGCTATATTCCTTTCTATGAGGCAGCCAGCTGAACCCCGAGCCGTAATGAGCAGGAGTATGGCTTGTTATATTCCTTTCTGTGAGGCAGCCAGCTGAACCCCGAGCCGTAATGAGCAGGAGTATGGCTTGCTATATTCCTTTCTGTGAGGCAGCCGGCTGAACCCCGAGCCGTAATGAGCAGGAGTATGGCTTGTTATATTCCTTTCTGTGAGGCAGCCGGCTGAAGTCAGGACTAGCGAAGTCGGGACTTTTGCACATGTTGAATAGATTTTGAAAACACGAAGGACATTTCAGAGTGTATCAAATGTCTGTATCAGCTGGCAGCCTACATACAGTGTTTGTAGTAAAGCATCCTGGCTAATAAACATTACATTACATTAATGGCATTTGGCAGACACTCTTATCCAGAGCGACGTACAACAAAGTGCAAAGTTCATACCCATAACAGATGTTGGTGTTGGATACAAAGCAGATTCATAGTGACACAATCAAATTTGAATACTGTGGTGCCTCGTGGTGGATCCTGAGGTGCAGTGGGTGGGCACAGCTGGAAACCAGATACAGGAGTCAGCAGATATCCGAAAAAAATATTCTTTTAATTTTTTCAGTTTTTTTTTTTTCCAGGGTTTTGGTGATAGTGCCCGCGCCCCCCCACCCCCCCGCGGTAAAAACATTTGTGTTTTCAAAAGTCAACAAAGAAAAACTGGAACGTAACTAAAATCAGAAGTTCAAATGGATCAATTTATTCTCACCATGTACAAAGAGTACAAACATTCAAATGTCAAAATAACAGTTTCTGACATTGAACTGTATACATGTAGTCATGGGAACATGTGTACATGGTCAAGAAGGTGTCAGCTTCTGTGTTTTCTGTCTCCTGATTTTCTGACTAAGTCCCGAGCATGTTCGCCCCTTGTTGTCCTCTGTACTTTCCGTTGTCTATTTCCTGCTCCATCCACTCATTAATTTGTTCTGTTCTGGGCAGAGGAACCAAAAGTAGACAATGGGGTGTAGAACAAATGGCAGGTTTTATTTAGCCGGAGGATAAGGTTCAAAAACCCGGAGGAGCTCTGATGTGTGAACAGCGTCTATAGAGGACATGTGCACTATGCGCTGCTATTTTAAACAAGATAAAGTTCATTTTGTGTCATCACTGAATCTTTTTATATTTTAAAGATATGCCATTCAACCTGGTGGATTGCATATGGGCTAAGATATGCCTAAAACTCTTCTGATGTGTTTTATGATGGAGGTTTCAGTATCATAAATGATTATATCAGTGATATCACACATGCACAGGCAATGATTCAAAAACAGGATATCCATGTGAAATAATGGGAAGTAGAGCAATATAACGATGAATGTTTTTGTCATTATGAGGTCTTTCCATCACATCAGATGATTAGAATGAGAAGCCTTGTTTTAAAAGAGGGAATACTGGGCTAATTGTAGAAGGACAATTTCTACTTCATGTCTCTAACTACTGTGATTTTCTCCAGTCCAGCTTTGGAAAATATTCTGTGGTATGTTCATCAGTTCTTTTTTTCTGTTGTCCTAATTTAGTACGTTTGGTCATATTTAACAACAAATGGAATTTCTGCAAAATGAATAACAACACAATTCATGATTAACACAGATCACTATTGTAGGCTGTGCTATAAGGAAGCATATGCGCGCCAAAATGAAAATGAAAATTCTGTTTTGATTCCATGTACTTTAACAACATATCATAATTAAAATAATTAAAATTATAATGCAAAAGACATTTTCAGTTTCATTTTGGCACGGATATACTTCCAAAGAGCGACACATATGTTCACATATGTCCACTGACTAATCGGAAATACCTGTAAAGCCATTTGTTCCAAATGAAATTGGGGACTAAACATAAATAGGGCTGTAATTCTTACATAGACATGGATGCAAATACCCTCAATTTAAAGACAACAGTCTGCACATTAACGGCATCTTTCATTACACATGCACTGGAGTGTACTTGTACTTGTACCACTGTCCAAATACTAATGGACTGTATATAGGTCAGGGCGGGTCTATTCACCTGTGGTATCTTCTCTTAAGCACTGTATCACAGGCAAATAGGGAAAAAATCCTTACCATTTGTATCTTCACACATTTTGAACATATGCAAATTCTCATGAAGAATGAAAAAGGCACAAATTCACACTTATTTCTCTACGTAGATGAAGTCAATTCAGTGAAATTTTCTATTTCAATGTGATGAATGACTCAATAGCTCAAGAATTAGTTTTATTGAATATTTATTGAACAGAAAAACCTGATGTATATGCTGGAAAATGCCCATCCTGGAGCTCCAACTGCATCACACCACCCCTCAAACTGCTCACTATACTTTCCCTCATTTGAACTTCCTACCTTTCCAGCTAGATTTTTGATTTAACTAAAACCGGTTCAACCCATTTGAATTCATCTAATTTTCAAAATGTCTTATCCATCCTACCTTTAGACCTTGCTGGCCAGCAGAAGGTCTTCCCCTCAAAAGCCGGGTTTTCTCCTGAGCCTCTGTTAGAGGGTTTTAGTCCCCAATGGGGAGTTTTTACCTCATGTGCTTGCTATTTGGGGTCTAGCCATAGCTTTTTCCCTTTTGTTACTCTGTAAACTTCTTTTCTGTAAGAAAACACCTAGGAATGATTTCTCTACTCAGACATTTTGCTACTGTGATCGCATTTATAGATGTGGCTGGGAAAGCTTCTACCCATTCAGAGAAAGGTCATATCATTACCAACACATATCTCTTCCCTTCACACGGTGTTAGATGTATAAAGTCCATCATCCATGTATGGAATGGCTCAGGGGGTGTAGGAATTGCCGCCTTTTGTGCTACCCCGCCCCATATTTCACTAGGGAAAGCTCCGTCTAAGCGCTGGAAAGATAAGGGAGCAGTTGTAGGCTACGTTCTGCGCAGAGGGCACAGGACTGGGAGCAGATCTGTGATTCCCCCGATAACAATGTACTCGCCTGAACTAAAAATTACCACAATACCACTACCATGGAATTTGCACGGCACACGGTCCGTCTTATGGGAGAATTCGATTTAGTAATCCGATGTGAGAAAAAATATGCCTCACTCTAGAGCAAGAGGAACTGCTGAGTGACGTGCCTAAAACTCTATGGACAACCAGTAAGAATGACATTGGACTAATACATGATGCAGCAATGGTAAAAATAGTTCCAAAGGGAACTTTCCGTCCGTATCGACATCAATATCCTTTTAAGCCTGAAGCAGAAAAAGGCATAGAACCCGTTATACGTGAATTATTTGATAAAGGTGTAATTGTGTCTTGCCCAGATTCTCCATGTAACACACCTCTTTTTCCAGTCCGTGAAGCGAACGTAGAATGGAGATTAGTGCAGGATTTACAAGCAGTAAATGCAGCGGCAATTCCAAGGGCTTCTGTCACACCGGACCCCAATACTATTTTAAATGATATGTGACCGCAATCTGCTAATTTTTCTGTGATTGATTTAGCAAATGCTTTCTTTTCTGTGCCCATTCACGCAGATTCTCAATTTTGGTTTGCGTTTACATTTCAGCGAAAGAGATATACATATATGCGTTGTCCGCAGGGATATGTGGAATCACCAGCGATATTTACGCAAGCAATGGAGGCAAACAAAGCAATATTTACTCCCCCTCAAGGGAGCCAAATTATAACATATGTCGATGACATTAATTTGCTTGCGTACGGTGGAACAATGTAAAATAGATACTTTGGCATGTTTGAAATTTTTAGCCTCAAAAGGTCACAAGGTAAACAAAAGCAAATTGCAACTGTGGCCAATATTTGGGCCATAACATTTCAAAAACGGGAAAGACTATATTGCTTGAGCGTCAACTGGCAATAGCCCAGATGCCGAAACCTAGAACTAAAAAGGACATGATGTCACTTTTGGGTACTGTAAATTTCTGCTGGAGCTGGATTCCTGACTATGCACAGATTGTGCAGCCACTGTTAGATTTGATATATGCAGTCCCCATATAGGCCCTATGTTTTCGGCTTGTGTGAGCCTGTGGGTGTCCCCGGTATGTAGTTTGTGCGTTTTCCTGAGCTGCGACTCAAGGTTCTTTATTTTGCTTACCTAGTCTTTTATACTCGGTTGTACTTTTATTTTGGGATCCCCGGTCCGGGGTTGCAGTGCTCGCCTTTTAGCACTCATTTTGGTTGGGTTATTCGCCCTGGTTTTTTTTAAGGGTTGCTTTATTTTCCTTAGCCGTTTTTTGGGGCTATTTCCTTTATTTCCTACACGTTCGCGTGCCCGCTTACAAGAGATTACCCTTAGTCGCTCCTGGCTCTTCGCCATTTCTCAACCTCATAGCTCCCCCGCAAGAAAAACGTAAATGGACATCACATGGAGCACAACACACTGATGAAGGATGGGTGGGACCCAATAGTAAGCCTATCTTGCCAAAATCTCTCTTCCATATTGCTGCTCATTTGGTACATGGACAGTGCCATGTATCAAGAGAAGGGATGAGGGGGGTAATAGATCAAAGTTACTATACCATTGTATACTACCACCACTTACCTAAAAAACTTTTCTAAGAAATGCCCAACATGACAAAGTTATAATACAAGGGGTGGGGTGGTAGCACAAAAGGGGGCAATTCCTACACCCCCTGAGCCATTCCATACATGGATGATGGACTTTATACATCTAACACCGTGTGAAGGGAAGAGATATGTGTTGGTAATGATATGACCTTTCTCTGAATGGGTAGAAGCTTTCCCAGCCACATCTATAAATGCGATCACAGTAGCAAAATGTCTGAGTAGAGAAATCATTCCTAGGTGTTTTCTTACAGGAATAAATTAAAATCCGCACCACACTGAATATAACGGAGTAAAAGTAAAGAAATGTCCTTTACAAATATACTCAAGTAAGAGTAAAAAGTATCCTCCTTTAAAACGACTCTACAGGTTCAATTTATTTAAGAACGTACTTTAGTAAATGTAACAGACTAAATATTGCATGTTACTACCCACCTCTGCTAACAGGCGACTGCTCCGTCTCATAATGATAAAATATATCAGATACATTCAGCTATCTGCTGATACTGTAACTGTTTGATGTTCAAAACTGTTTTTTTCAGTAGGCCTATTGCTTCACCAATGTCTTTGACTGTTTTTTGTTTTTTTCTCTGCCCTTAACAATGTTTTTAATGGCTTTCTTTTACATTACATTATTGGCATTTGGCAGACGCTCTTATCCAGAGCGACGTACAACAAAGTGCATACCCATAACCAGGGATAAGTTCGCTGAAAGACCCTAGTGGGAAGTACAATTTCAACTGCTACCTGTACAACAAAGATAAGGACGAGGGCCTTTTTTTTTCTTTTTTTTTTTTTTTTTTTGAGAACAAAGAAACAAAGAAACAGAGCAAAAGTGACCAAAGTTAACTATCCAAACACTGCTTACCTAGCCAACTAAAAATACTGATACACAAAGCAAGTGACAACAGAGACAACAATTAAGGTTCATAGGGAGGTAGGGAGGGATGGGGAGAGGTGCTGCTTGAAGAGGTGTGTCTTCAGTTTGCGCTTGAAGGTGGGGAGAGATTCTACATTTCTGACCTCAACGGGGAGTTCGTTCCACCACCGTGGAGCCAGAACAGACAGTAATCGTGAGCGTGAGGTGGAGGTTCGGAGAGGGGGAGGTGCCAAGCGGCCGGTGGAGGCTGAACGAAGAGGTCTGGCAGGAGTGTAGGGTCTGATGATTTTTTGTAGATAAGCTCGGGAAGACCCTTTAACTGCTTGGAAGGCTAGCACCAATGTTTTGAATTTGATGCGAGCCATGACAGGCAGCCAGTGGAGGGAAGTAAGCAGGAGGGTGACGTGTGAGTATTTGGGAAGGTTGAAGACCAGACGAGCTGCTGCATTCTGGATAAATGTCTAGACAGTCCAGTAGAGATAGGAAACCAGTGGCGAAGGTGGATTGGGCGCGGTTAATAGGAATGTTAAAATCACCTGTTACAATCAGTACGTTGGGAGACATGATGCAGACTGTGGACAGGAGTTCAGAAAGCTCAATGAGAAATACAGGAGAAGGTTTGGGTGGGCGATAGATAGACACAATGATTAATGGACAAGAACTAGGCAGTTTAACAACAAGGTGTTCAAAGGAGTTGTGCTGAGGTAGAGTTACAACAGTGAACTTTAGAGTGGAACGGTAAAGTACAGAAATCCCACCCCCACGGCCACTGAGACGAGGCTGGTCCAAGTAGGAGAACCCAGCTGGAGTAGCCTGATTTAGGTGGTAGTAATACTGGGGCTGCTGCCAGGTCTCAGTCAGACAGAGAAAGTCCATGTTATTGTCAGTGATGAAATCAGAAATGAGTGGGCCTTTGTTACTGAGGGAGAGGACATTAAATAGAGCAAGTTTCAATGTGTAACTAGGGTGAGTCATTGTCAGGATCTATTCTGCCTTAATTAACCTTAAACTTGCTGAGATTACAGGATGAACCTGGAATCCCCCCTTTCTCCCCCCTAAAGCCTTTCACTTTCAACAAAGTCATCATTTATTTGACATTTAATCTTTGGAAATAATAATCATAAATTAAATTAAACAAAATATGTAAGTGAGGAGTTTTTGCATTTGATGCTGCTTATGTTCTGGGTTCAGAACATTAAATGAGGGCACATTGGAAATTATAATCAAATTTTCAGCTGCCTGACTAGAATGATAAAGTATGAAAATATGCTGTCAATCATCTCCATGAATAATGACATACCCACATGGCCTTCCTGCAGTTCCTGACTACTGGTAGCAGTCTGTGACGACCTGCTTTTGATGTGTTGTAGGTCTTCAAGTCAAACTCATCCAGGACCTCCTCTGCCATCAGTAACACAAAGGCCAGAGCTGAACATTGGTGGGGTTGCAGCTCTTTATCAGAAAGTTTTCTTGATCTCAGGGAATTCTGGATTTCCTTCACTGCAGAGTTGCCATTCAGTTCATTCAGACAGTGGAACAGATTGATGGTCCTCTCTGCGGAAGATTCGGATTTGATCTTCTCCTTAATGTACTGGATTGTTTTCTTGATGCTCCCTGATCTGCTTTCTGTCTGTCGTCTCTGAAAGAGTTTTGTTATCCATCGTCCTCCATCGGATCTTCTTCCTGTCTGAGCCAGTAGTCTTCCTAAGAGGGGCTGAATGGAGTCCAGAGAGAGGCCGAGAAGGAATCTGAGGAAAAGGTCCAGGTGTCCGTTCTTACTCTGTAAGGCCTCATCTACTGCAGTCTCATGTAACTCAGACAGCTGCAGTCTGCCACTGTGAGGTTTTGATTCTTCTGCTCTGAGCACATTTCTGTCCTCATTTACACATTAATGAAACACAAACAAGGCGGCCAGATACTCCTGAATGCTCACATGCACAAAGCAGTAGACCTTCTCCTGACCCAACCCACACTCCTCTTTAAAGATCTCTGTGCACACCCCAGAGTACACTGAAGCTTCACTGACATCAATGCCACTGTCTCTCAGGTCCTCTTCATAGAATATCAGATTGCCCTTTTCCAGCTGTAGAAAAGCCAGCTGCCCCAGTTTCAGGATGATTTCTGTATCTGATGCCAACATCTTTGGGTTTGTTTCATCAGAGCCACGATAATTCAGATTCTTCACATTAGTCTGAACGAGCAGGAAGTGTGTGTACATTTCAATCAGAGTTTTGGGCAGATCTCCACTCTCTACTTTACCCAACATTGTCTCCAGAACAACAGCAGAAATCCAGCAGAAGACTGGTATGTGACACGATGTAGAGACTCCTGGATGACTGGATGTGTGAGATGATTCTGTTGGCCTGGTTCTGATCTCTGATTCTCTTTCTGAAGTACTCCTCCTTCTGTGGGTCATTAAGCCCTCGTACCTCTGTCACCTGGTGGATGCAGTCAGGAGGGATCTGATTGGCTGCTGCAGGTCGGGAGGTGATCCAGAGGGGAGCAGAGGGAACCAGATTCCCCTTAATGAGGTTGGTCAGCAGCACATCCACTGATGATGACTTTGTGATATCACGGCAGATCTTATTGCTTTGGAAATGTAGAGGAAGTCGACACTCATCCAGACCATCAAAGATAAATACAACTTTGACATCATCACCTTCAACACTTTGCCACTGTTGCCCTAGGCGTACTCTTGGGGCCCGGTTTCTATAAAGCTGCTTTGCAACAAAGGCCCTTTCTAAAAAGCGCTATACAAATAAAATTGAATTGAATTGAATTGAATTGAATTGAATTGAATTGAATTGAATTGGGGCGGCACGGGTGGTGCAGTGGGTAGCACTGCTGCCTCACAGCAAGGAGGACCTGGGTTCGAATCCCGGTTGGCTGGGGCCTCTCTGTGCGGAGTTTGCATGTTCTCCCCGTGTTTGTGTGGGTTTCCTCCCACAGTCCAAAAGACATGCAGGTTAGGCTGGAGTGAGTGGAGTGAGTGGAGTGAGTGGAGTGGCGACCTGTCCAGGGTGTATTCCTGCCTTTCGCCCAATGTATGCTGGGATAGGCTCCAGCCCCCCTGTGACCCTGTTCAGGATAAGCGTATTCAGATAATGGATGGATTGAAGTGAACACTTCTGATCTCTTTCAGTTGTGGAAAGTAGTGCTGCACTGAATGCTCCTTCCTTCTTCAGATTCAGATCTCGGACAGGAAGAGTGAAGATGAAATCAACGTCCTGATTGGCTTTTCCTTCTGCCCAGTCCAGAATGAACTTCTGCACAGAGATGGTTTTCCCAATGCCAGCGGCAATGCCCTTTGTAAGCACAGTTCTGATGTGTTTCTCTTGTCCAGGTAAAGGCTTAAAGATGTAATTGCAGAGGATTGGAGTCTCCTGGGTGGTTTGTCTCTTGGATGCTGTCTCAATCTGTCTGACCTCGTGCTCATTATTGACCCCCCCACTTCCCCCCTCTGTGATGTAGAGCTCTGTATAGATCTCATTGAGGAGAGTTGTGTGGCCCTGCACTGCTAAACCTTCAAATATGTATTCCTGGTGGGCTCTTTTAATGGATTCATCTGAAGAGAGGAAATATGAGAAATAATTGTATTTAAAATAAGATCAACATTTCCCATTCAATAATAGATTGATGGAAAAGATGGGAAAGCTTATGCAGTGACTTTTTAAAGTATTTTAAACACATCACAGTACTGCATACCTTTAACAGTGTAACACACTTCTCTCACAGTATTACAGACCTCTCAATGATAACCAATCACAAACAAAACTAATGAGCAAAAAGTACATACTGTTGCACTTGAATGATAAGAATGAAGGAAAAAATCTTAAAAACAAGAATACTGACAATGGTTTCAATTGTCCTTTTCCATGCAATTTCTCAGGTTTATGCTGTGGATCCTTGTGGCAAATACCTTCTTCAAAGGTCACATGGTAATTTAAAAATCTATTCTGCCCTGAATAGCTTTACAGTCTGTCTGATGGGACAGTGCTTTAGTGGCCTATAGCATAGTGGTTAAGGCCCATGACTGGGACCTGTAAGGTTGGTGGTTCGATCCCCGGTGTAGCCACAATAAGATCCGCACAGCCGCTGGGCCCTTGAGCAATGCCCTTAACCCTGCATTGCTCCAGGGGTGGATTGTTTCCTGCTAAGTCTAATAAACTGTAAATCACTCTGAATAAGAGCATCTGCAAAAATGCCATTAATGTATTGTAATGTTTAATTACATGAAACATTCCTGCATTGAATCCCTTTCAGAGACATTTAATCTTCTGTGCATTTGCTGGCCCCTGTAATCACAACTTGACTTTATAATTTTATTTAGATGTCATTGTGAACATATTGTTCATGATGTTTTTTAGATGTAAGATTATCAAGGTAAAGCATTATCATGAAAGTGTGAATTCTATAAATCAGAACATTGCTCTGTGAGATCTGTTTGCTAAACTCATGTCAGTACTCTAATGGACACACAGTAGCAATGAGAGAGAACTTACTGTGCTGCTCTCTCTCCAGTGAGTCATGCTTCATGTTCCTCAGGATGTGGAGTGTGATCTTCAGAGACCTCTCACTGCCACAGGTCTCCAGCATCTTCTCAGCAATGTACAGGACCTCAGGATCTTCAGACAGAGTCTTAAAGCATTCTGGGCAGTCCTGACTCAGATGGCTCTGAAACAGTTTCAACTTTCCATTCTTCTTCAGCTCCACCAGAGTGTGCAGGAGAGACTGAAATAAACACATGAAGGTGGTGTGCTGTATCAGTGTGAAATAAACACCTTACGTGTCGTGTTTTTTGACTATCATAGATTGAGTCACCAAACATGCTAAATCCTCTGCAGATTTTAAACCTGTTGGCTTTTTGGATATACTAGTTTTCATAAATCAAGCATTCATTTTCTCTGTGCAATACATTTAGTAATTGCACTATACCTGAAAGGACTTCTTGTTAAAAGGTTTCTGTTTGGAGGCTTCCTCTGCTGCTCTGTTTGGGACTTGCAAAAGGAGTCTAGACTTTCTGTGAGCCAAGCAGGACCAGGTCACACTCCTGAATTGGATTAGATATGTGCCCTGAGCCTCTGTGTCTGAGTTTATTCCCCTGTCCTGCCCCGTGCCTCTGTGTCTGAGTTCATTCCCCTGTCCCGCCCCGTGCCTCTGTGTGTGAGTTCATTCCCCTGTCCCGCCCCGTGCCTCTGTGTCTGAGTTCATTCCCCTGTCCCGCCCCGTGCCTCTGTGTCTGAGTTCATTCCCCTGTCCCGCCCTGTGCCTCTGTGTGAGTTCATTCCCCTGTCCCGCCCTGTGCCTCTGTGTCTGAGTTCATTCCCCTGTCCCGTCCCGCTCTCGTTGTCTACCCATTAGCGTTGGATAAAAGCCGACCTGTTTCTTTGTTCAGGGCGAGTTTGTTTTGTGCTGTGCCTTTGTGTTCATGTCCTGGTTTCCTGCCCTCTGTTTTCCCAGTTCCTGTCCCTTTGTCTGAATGTGTAACTGCTTACCCTGTATTGCCCTGCTTGCCAAGCTAGTATTCTGTGGTACCCCTGATTAAATCCTGCAGCTTACTACCTCTGCAAGTGGCTCCGACCGGTTCTCCCCATAACATTAACGATTATTTAGTACAACCAGGAGCTACAACTCTTTGCAAATAATTCTTATTTTTAAACAACAACCACAACTTTTATACAACTAACAAACCAGAAATAAATGTTTAAATAAAAAGCTGGTTCATTGTGATAGGGAGATGTAACACTGAGTGGTTACAAGTAATATTTGGTGCAGCATATGATTAATGTAAAGCGCAATATTAGGCACATATAAACATTACCCTTGCATTACATACACTCACTGAGCACTTTATTAAGAACATTTTTACTTTATTACACCTACTTATTCATTTGATTAGCGCAGTGGGCGTAGTGGGCGACCTGTAGCGTAGTGGTTAAGGTGAATGACTGGGACACACAAGGTCGGTGGTTCTAATCCCGGGGTAGCCACAATAAGATCCACACAGCCGTTGGGCTCCTGAGCATGGCCCTTAACCCTGCATTGCTCCTGGGGAGGATTGTCTCCTGCTTAGTCTAATCAACTGTTTGTCACTCTGGACAGGAGCGTCTGCCAAATGCCAATAATGTAATGTAATGTAATGATTATCTAATCAGCCAATTGTGTGGCAGCAGCGCAATGCATGCAGTCCTGTAGACTGGGGTCAGGAGCTTCAGTTAATGTTCACATCAACCATCAGAATAGGGAAAAAATGTGATTGGAATGATTGTTGGTGGCAGAGAGGGTGGTTTGAGTATCTCAGAAACTGCTGATATCCTGGGATTTTCATTCACACTAGTCTCTAGAGCACAGGTGTCAAACTCCAGTCCTGGAGGGCCGTGGTGTTCTGGGTTCATTCAAGTCACTGATTGGTTAAAGTATCTACACGCCTTGTTCTCAAGGCCTTAATTGGCAGCTGATTGAAAGGAAACCACAAAAACCCGCAGACACTGCGGCCCCCTGGGGATTCAGTTTGACACCCCTGCTCTAGAGTTTGCCGAGTATGGTGCAAAAAAACTCCAATGACAGCAGTTGTGCAGACCGAAAGGCCTTGTTATTGAGAGACGTCAGAGGAGAATGGCCAGACTGGTGACAGGAAGGTGGTATGCACAAGAGCATCTCTGAACACACAATGCTTCATCACTCAATCAATCAATTTTTATTTGTATCACGCTTTTAATAAAGGGGCTTTGTCACAAAGCAGCTTCACAGAGAACTGGCCCCCAAGAGTACGCCTAGGGCAACAGTGGCAAGGGAAAACTCCCTGGCTAATAGGAAGAAACCTTGAGCAGAAACTGACTCAGTAGGGGAACCCATCTGCCTCTGGTTGACACCGGTTTATTATAAAAATGGTTGAAAATATAAGCAGATTAATTGTAGTACAACACACAAAGACAGAGCTTCCAGTTAAAGTCAACTCATCAGTTAAACCATTACGCAACAGGGACGGCCTGTAGCATAGTGGTTAAGGTACATCACTGGGACCTGCAAGGTCGGTTGTTCAATCCACGGTGTAGCCACAATAAGATCTGCACAGCCGTTGGGCCCTTGAGCAAGGTCCTTAACCCTGCATTGCTCCAGGGGAGGATTGTCTACTGCTTAGTCTAATCAACTGTACGTTGCTCTAGATAAGAGCGTCTGCCAAATGCCATTAATGTAATGCAATGTAATGTAATGTAGTCCTCTAACTGCAGCTATAACTCATACCACATCTGAATATAAAACATCCACCTACACCTGAAAACTGACAGTGACACTGAAGTGTAATTAAACAGTTGTGTCAATTTATACCTATTTCATTACATGCCTTCCGGTAAATGCCTGCCATTTACCATTACCTTTGATCACCTGTGAACTCCCCTCTGAATTTGAATGGAAGATCCGTTGAATGATCACTCTTCATAGACAGACAGCTGGGTACAGGTGACCCTGCTCTTTCTACCTGGACCCTGTGAACAAAACATGGAGACAGAGCTTCCAGTAAAACTTATCCTCTTACTGCAGCTATAACTCATTTCACATTAAATATCTGAGTCATGCATTTATACCTCTTTCTGTCAGTGCTGAGGGTTTCACCTTTGCACTCTGGCTCCTCTGAGAGACTCATTTTATAAACAGAGACTAGAATACGTCAGACCAGACTAGACCACATGTGGGTTCTGACCCAAATCAGCCAACCTGTAAACACACAAAATGAGAACACACTGAACACACATATAGACACACTAATACAAACAGACAAGCACATACACAATATAGCATAGTGTTGACAGGAAGCAGTCTGGAATTTAAATGGTCCATAAACCTATACTCCACATCCATCCATCCATGATCTAATACACTCACTTCTGGTCAGGGTCATGGGTGGGGCTGGAGCCTATCCCAGCATGCACTGGGTGAGAGGCAGGAAAACACCCTGGATAGGTTGCAAATCCATCACAGAGCAACATACTATACAGTCACCTCAGTAATGTGGGACCATTGATAATGTTGAAGAAATATTTCTTTATAATAACTGTCTGACATGCAGAATGTATTTTACTAATGACTCAACCAAAATTACACTTTTCTCAGATCATACATTTATTGAGTGAAATTAGGCATCACAATTATTGTGAAATAGGCATTTTGAGCAATGTGGCGTGTAAAACTTTACCGCACCGTTCAACATTAGGCTACCGATACAAAATTACATTCACTTCAGTTAAATCCACGGATGTTTTCATTTGCTGATATTAATTCCATTAACATCAAACCAATATGGTAAATGGTTGGTATTTATATAGCGCCTTTATCTAAAGCGCTGTACAATTGATGCTTCTCATTCACCCATTCATACACACACTCACACACCAACGGCGATTGGCTGCCATGCAAGGTGCCGACCAGCTTGTCAGGAGCATTTGGGGGTTAGGTGTCTTGCTCTGGGACACTTTGACACAGCCCGGGCGGGGGATCGAACCGGCAACCTTCCGACTGCCAGACGACTGCTCTTACTGCCTGAGCCATGTTGCCCCAATATGCCAATATGTAGACAAAGCTACTGAAATAACGCTGCAGTTATTTTAATAGTTATTTGTGTGTCAATTTAGCCTAGCCTACTAGAGGCCCGTGAGTCGTGACTTCCGTCATATATCCACCAATCCGAAATATAAATGAAACATCAAATATATTTTAAAAAATGTAAGAAATCTTTTTTAAATTACTTTTTGTTTTTATCCACATGGGATGTTTTTAAAAAATAACCTACCGTACACCTTGCCGAAATCACACCATTTTATTGACAGTTTAAGGTTTAGTGAATTAAGTGTGTTATTGCGATTCAACTCAAATTCAAATTCCCAATCCCAATCCTCCCCAAACCCCTTAACTTTTAGTTTCTATTCTCTCCATCCCACAGGCGTACTTTTATTCAATTTTATTTCTTCTTTTACCGCCTTTTTATCCTCCGTGTTCAAAATGACGATGAGCTTGAAATACTTTCAGTTTCTCTTTCCCCCCCCCCCCTTTTTTTTTTTTCACTGACTCAAGGAGGCTTTGCTACTTTTTATTGGCTGAATCATTTATTGTGTTTATTATTCCGAAGAGAACATTTTAACATACAGGTTAGGTTACATGTATTTGGTATTCTTTTTTTTGTAATCAGTATTTTATAGAATTTTTCAATAAACACATTTCTTGACTTACCGTATTTTCCGGACTATAAGGCGCACTTAAAAACCTTAAATTTTCTCAAAAACCGACAGTGCGCCATATAGTCCGGTGCGCCTTATATATGGATCAAATTGTTAATTGGTTGATCCATAGTGGTTGTACACGGCGCTCTGTCAAAATGTTTCAGTACGGCTGGTAAACTACAAATGCGCACCGTTTGCAGCATTACGGTAGTCAGGGGGGGTCGCCAAATACCGGTAGGTACTGTGCTTACCTACCCCCAGTCATACACCACTTGTAAATAAAGACCCCAAAATGGCACCTTTGAAGAGACACGCTTACGACGCAGAGTTCAAACTCAAGGCTATCAGTCACACAGTAGAACATGGGAATAGAGCAGCAGCGAGAGAATTCAACATTAATGAATCAATGGTACGGAAATGGAGGAAGCGAGAAGAAGACCTGCGCCAAGTAAAGAAGACTAAAAAGAGTTTGCGAGGGCACAAAGCGAGATGGCCACAGTTGGAGGACCAACTCGAACAGTGGGTTGTTGAACAGAGAGCAGCAAGTAGAAGCGTCTCTACAGTCACTGTTCGAATGAAGGCAGCAGCGCTAGCACAGGACATGAACATCAATGACTTTCGAGGCGGTCCTTCTTGGTGCTTTCGTTTTATGAGAAGACGTAATCTCTCCATCCGCACAGGAACTACCGTCTCGCAGCAACTGCCAAAAGATTACCAAGAAAAGCTGGCCACTTACGTGTGAGTTGTTGTGAATGCCTTTCTTTTACGAGTTTACTGATTTAGGGAAAAGTTTACCTCCACGTTTGGGAGAACAAGTGAATAGTATGCACATTAACGTTTGAACAACGTTGAGTTTTTGCACTGCTGGTTTGTATTGTATTAATAAAGTTTGACTGACTGAGTTACGGTATCTGACTGTTTTGTTGACTTAGCGCCTTATAATGTGTGCGCCTTATAGTCCGGTGCGTCTTATATATGGAAAAAATTCTAAAATAGGCCATTCATTGACGGTGCGCCTTATAGTCCGGTGCACCTTATCGTCCGGAAAATACGGTATGTATGTACAACTTTTTTATAAAATGGTAACAATATCACCGAATAATCAAACTGAAATAATACAGAGAAAAAAATAAATAAATATAAAATAAAAAGAAAAAAGAAAATAAATAAAAAGCACCCATAGATTACATTCATCACTCCAATTTGTCAACTTAAGTCTTACTACCGACTAGCAATATATCCCAAGTAGCCTCCCCATTTTGCTGTGTATTGTTCAGTTCTGTCCATAGAACTGAAGGACATTTGTTTGTATGATGCCACCTTTGCCAACTCCATAAGCCATTCCTGGAAAGACGGCTCCCCTGCGTTCCTCCAATGTCTCATTATAATTTGTTTTCCAACCATTATACTGGTCTGAATAAATTCTGCAGCTCCACAGAGATACGTCATTTGTGGATCACTGAGAACATACAGTCTCGGACAAAACTCAAAGTTGTCCTGGGTAATGTTTTGCACCCATTCGTGGATCTTTCGCCAGTAATTTTGAATCATAGGACATTCCCAAAGTAAGTGAACCAGGGTCCCTTCCGGCCTGCAACATTTCCAGCATTCAGCATTGTCCTTGAGCTTCAGCCTGAACATCCTGGAGGGTGTCCAGTAGAACCGGTTAAGAACCTTGAACTGGATCAATCTAATTTTAATGTCTCTCGATACTCTCTTAATGTTCTCACATATTTTGTCCCATTCTTTTTCTGTGAAATCAATTTTCAGATCAACTGACCAAGTTAACATCAATGCATAGGATACCTTAACCGTCTGTTGGAAAACCATTTTATAATAGATAGCCGCCTCATGTCCCATACCCATTATCTTTGTAATCTCAGACCGAAGAGTTGACTGTTGAGGTGCGATTCCTTTACCTAGAACACTGTCCAGCAAATGGCGGAGTTGCAAGTATTTCCAAAAATCATGTCTAGGCAACCCATATTCATTAACCAACTCCTCAAATGATTTCAGACCATCTCCCCCATATACGTCTGTTAATGTTACAATTCCTTTTCTTACCCATTCTTTCCATATAAAGGAACCCTTATTTATTTGCAATTTTGGGTTATTCCAAATACAAGATTCAGAGTTAAGATAGACATTTACTTTAAAGGAATTAGATATTTTCTTCCATACATTGTAGAGGTTGGCTATTATAGGATGGGATCGTAATTCAAATGATAATTTGCTGGAAATAGAATTTATAGGGGCAATCGGGGAAAGCAATTTTTGCTCAATCTCAAACCAAAGAGGGGCCCTTTCAGGTGGCAGTGTCCATTGAGCAATGTGTCTCAGGCAGTAGGCATAGTGAAACAATATTAGTTTAGGTAAACCCTTACCACCCTTATTGATCGGGACTTGGAGCTTTTCCAACTTTATCCTAGCACGTTTACCATTCCATAGAAACTTTTTGCAAATTTGGTCAAACCTCTTGAAGTACACCTGGGGTATGGCAATAGGAAGGCATTGGAGCAGGTAATTCAATCTCGGGACACAGTTCATCTTCAAGACATTGATTTTCCCCCATAATGATAGAAATAGTGTTGACCACCTTTCTGTATACAAAGCAATTTTCTTAAAAAGAGGGTCAAAATTTTTTTCTATTATTTTTTTCTATGAGGAAAGAGGATACCTAGGTATTTTATACCTTCCGTAGGCCACTGAAAAGACCCTGCCTGGAATAAAGTCTTAGGGCAATACGAAGTTAGTGGAAGAGCCTCGGACTTAGACCAATTGACCTTGTACCCTGATAGCTTGGAGAAGGATTCGATGTTGTCTAAAAGTGCTGGGACAGATCTACCTGGGTCCGAGGCAAGCCATAATATGTCATCCGCGTATAACATAAGCTTATGCGTGGACTCATTTAATGGTTGGCATTTATATAGCGCCTTTATCCAAAGTGCTGTACAATTGATGCTTCTCATTCACCCATTCATACACACACACACACACACACACCGACGGCGATTGGCTGCCATGCAAGGCACCGACCAGCTCGTCAGGAGCATTTAGGGGTTAGGTGTCTGGCTCAAGGACACTTCGACACAGCCCGGGCAGGGGATAGAACCGGCAACCCTCCGACTGCCAGACGACTGCTCTTACTGCCTGAGCCATGTCGCCCCCTATTCTAATTCCTTCAATATTTGGGTTGTTACGAATCATTACTGCAAGGGGTTTGAGGGCTAGGCAGAAGAGACCCGGTGACAGCGCCGAGCCCTGCCGAGTGCCTCTACCAAGTGTAAAATAGAATGATATTAGACCGTTTGTGTTCACCGCTGCCCCCGGGTCTTCATAAAGGATCTCAATCCATCTCATAAATGTTTGGCCAAACCCAAAAACCTTCAATGTTTGAAACATGCATCTCCATTCTATCCTATCAAACGCTTTCATAGCGTCTAGCGAGATAGCCGCTGTTGGATTGTTAGAATTTCGCATTAACCACATAATATTTATAAGGCGCCTCACATTATCAGAAGAATTTCTACGTCTAATAAAGCCCACTTGGTCCGGATGGATAAGTGACCCAAGTGTTTTATCTAATCTATTAGCAAGTATTTTAGATAGTAGTCAACAATCGACTGAGATCAAGCTTATCGGACGATAGCTTTTGCAATCAGTCGGATCCTTCTCTTTTTTCAATATAAGTGTAATAATTGCTTGATTTAGAGACTGAGGTAGCCTACCACTTTCAAATGCCTCCGTAAGCATCTTTTCAAACAATGGCAGGAGATCTTCAGCATAACATTTGAAAAATTCAGCTGTAAAGCCGTCATGGCCAGGCGATTTGCCTGCTGGTAGGGCCCTGATTGCTTCAATAATCTCCTGTGAACTAATAGGTGAATCTAACTCCACTTGTTGTGCACCACTCAGTTTAGGGAGGTTCAAATTATCAAGGAAGGATACCATCTCATCATCCGTGGCAGTGCTTTCAGACGTATAGGTTTATATAAAAGTCTTTGAAGATGTCATTTATCTTACTAGGTTCAGTTGCCAATGTCCCTTCTGCATCCCTCACTGCTGCTATAATAGACTCTTCGACTCTTTCTGTTTAATGTATCTAGACAAGAATTTTCTCGCCTTATCCCCCGATTCAAAAATAGTCTGCCTAGCTCTAAACAGAAGAAACTCAGTTTTCTTAGATATTATAGTATTATATTCATACTTAAGATGAGTCAGTTTTTTACAAAGCCCGTCAGATATATTCCTTTTTAATTTATCCTCTATATTCTTAATTTCCCTTTGTAAATCTAGAAGTTTAGCAGCGGAAGCCTTTTTTTATGAGAAGCGTACTGAATAATGAATCCCCTGAGAAAAGCCGTAGGAACATTGGTCTCCAAGTATAGATTGATCTGTGCCCTAAGCGACTCCCTAAAACCAACGTCCCGTAGTTGCGATGAGTTAAAGCGCCACACTCGTGACCTCATGGTCTTTCGATATGGAGTCATATCTAATCTAACCATAGCATGGTCGGTCAACAGAATGCTATCATAGTGCAGGCCAGTGTGGAGGGCAATAAGGATCTTGAAATAAGGAAAAAGTCTATTCGCGAGTATACTTTGTGTGCTCCTGAATAGAAAGTATAATCCCTATCCACAATATATCCACTATCACACATATATATGTTGGTCATAAATGCCATAGTTTTTTAGATTGGAACAAAACAGCAAGATGAACACAACAAAAAAGTGCTACGTCTATGATGTTATGGATCAGATATGACCCAGCAGATAATACTGGTTGTTGATAATATGGCATGTAGCATTGAAAACTTGTGAGCAGGTCTGTGGATCAAATTTGACTCAAACAAAGATGAATCTTTGAGTCTAGACACCCGACACTCCCCTTCCTCCCTGAGAACAAGTATCTTCTTCCAATATGGATTTGTATTCTCAATCCCTCTGGCACCCTCCCCCCATAGGAACTAAAACTAACAGAACCTGGACACACACACACACACTGAAAATGAATTTTAACTGAAGGCACACACACACACACACACCCTCTCTCTCTCTCTCTCTCAATTTAATTTCAATTCAAGTTGGTTTATTTGCATGATAGAACATGACATTGTGTATTGCCAAAGCGTATACCTCTCCTCATCTGGATCTCTCCATTTCCCTCGGGGATACCACACTCACGCCATCACCCAGTGCAAGGAACCTTGGCGTGGTGATGGACAGCAGACTGTCCCTTTCCGAGAACATTGCGGCGGTGACCCGGTCTTGCAGGTTCTTCCTATACAACACAGAGAATCCGCCCCTTTCTCACCCCCTACTCGACCCAGCTCCTGGTCCAAGCGATGGTTCTGTCCCGCCTGGACTACTGCAATTCCCTCTTAGCTGGCCTCCCAGCGTCCGCCATCAGACCCCTCCAACTTATCCAGAATGCAGCAGCTCGTCTGGTCTTCAACCTTCCCAAATACTCACACGTCACCCCCCTGCTTACTTCCCTCCACTGGCTGCCTGTCATGGCTCGCATCAAATTCAAAACATTGGTGCTAGCCTTCCAAGTAGTTAAGGGGTCTTCCCCAGCTTATCTACAAAAAAATCATCAGACCCTACACCCCTGCCAGACCTCTTCGTTCAGCCTCCACAGGCCGCTTGGCACCTCCCCCTCTCCGAACCTCCACCTCACGCTCACGACTACTGTCTGTTCTGGCTCCCCGGTGGTGGAAGGAACTCCCCATTGAGGAAGCGCAAGCTGAAGACACACCTCTTCAAGCAGCATTACATTACACTTACATTTTAGTCATTTGGCAGACAAGTGCATAGGTTCTACCATAAGTCAAAGCATCACATCCAGAACTAACAAAATACACATGAAATGCTGTTCTAAACATAGTTGTCATCATAAGTGCATTTTTTTTTTTTTGGGGGGGGGGGGGGGGTAGACAAGGATAGGGATATCAGAAAGGAGGAGCAGGGGAAATCAGGAGGGGGGACTAAGGTAGAGTTTTAAAAGGTGGGTTTTGAGTCTGCGTCGAAATAGGGGGAGGGATTCTGCTGTTCTGACAGTGGTAGGCAAGTCATTCCACCACTGAGGAACCAGAACGGAAAACAGGCGTGAACGTGCAGCTCGACCGCCAGGTGCACGTAGAGAGGGAACCATAAGGCGACCAGAGCTGGCAGACCGGAGTGGTCTAGCTGGGGAGTAGGGAGTGATCAGGGATTGTATGTAAGGTGGGGCAGTCCCCTTAGCAGCCTGAAATGCCGGTGGAGGCCAATGAGAAGCGGCACCTCTCCCCATCCCTCCCTACCTCCCTGTGAACCTTAATTGTTGTCTCTGACTTGCTTTGTGTATCGGTATTTTTTGTTGGCTAGGTAAGCAGTGTTTGGATAGTTAACTTTGGTCACTTTTGCTCTGTTGTTTCTTTGTTTCTTTGTTCAAAAAATTTATTTAAAAATAAAAAAATTGGCCCTCGTTCTTATCTTTGTTGTACAGGTAGCAGTTGAAATTGTACTTCCCTCTAGGGTCTTTCAGCGAACTTATCCCTGGTTATGGGTATGCACTTTGTTGTACGTCGCTCTGGATAAGAGCGTCTGCCAAATGCCAATAATGTAATGTTTTGTATATCAAACATAAATTGTGCAATAATTGAACGAGCAGCATGAATGATTATAAACAAATGAACACGAAACCATACATTAAAATAAGAACTTAAAATAATAATTTGATTGCCCTCTTTTGTACTTTGATTAATAATGGATACTGGCCGAATTCTGCCCTGCATGCATTGTTTGTAGTTTTTCTTTGTACTTGTAAGAGATTGCTACAAAACTCTGCATGCAGGGTTTCAATTTGGTGTTTGTCTCAATGGTCAAAATCTTGCTTTGTAAGCGGACCCCACCCTGTCACCTTTCATGTTTGTCACGTCATGTTTCATGTTTAGTCATTGTCTTAGTTACTTTATTGTTATTGCACAACGTTATTGTCATGTCACATATTTTGTTAGACTAGTTAGTCACGTTTTTATGTTTTATTTCTTGTTACGTTTCATGTCATGTTATGTTTCATGTTTAGTTCTTGTTACCATTTATTTCTTAGTCTTGTCATCACTCACACCCTAATTGTTTCAATTTCCCTTGTCTTCTTACTAATCGACTAACTTTAGATCAGGATTGGGTAACACTAACATTCTAACCATGTGCTCATGTTTACCTTACGTTTCTTGTGCATGTCATTTACTAATTTACTAACGCTAGGGCAGGATAGGTTTATTACTAACAATTACTAATTACCTTGTTAACTTGTCAATCCTCCACACCAGATTTCCATTCTCATGCTCCTCTCAAGGGAATTGTCTACACCTGTCTACACCTGCATATAAAGCTCAGTTTCATGTCGTGTCTTTGTGAAATTCCATTGTTGGAATAGGTGTTGGGGTTGAGGTTGAGGTTGAGGTTGAGGTTGGGGTTGGGGTTGGGGTTGGAGTAAGCATTGGGGTTAGGGTTTGAGTAGGCATTGGGGTTAGGGTTAGGGTTGGGGTAGGGGTTGAGATTGAGACTTGGGGTTGGGGTTGGGGTTAGGTTTGGAATTGTGGTTGGAGTTGGGGTTAGGTTGGAGTTGGAGTTGGGGTTAGGTAAGTAAGAAATCTTTATTTCCCAAGTTGTCCCATATTAGGGCCTCTTGGGAAATAAAAGTTTGCACTGGCCATTCAGGGTACTGAAGCCTTTAAGTAGGAATTGATTTTTTGTTGTGTATTTGTATGGCGGGTAGGCCTCTGTAAGAGGGGAGGAGTCACATCCCATAAAGGCCCCCCCTCATTTAGTGAAAGGCCCGATGGAACATTGCCCACATGAGTAGGAACTTCCCCCAAGCCATTTACCCCCAAATCTTGTCCAGGTAAGGCTCCCTCAAGTGGTTCCCCCACCACACCACTGTCCTCTAGAGGGGAAGCAGAAATAGAATCCGCACCCTCTATTGCCACATTCGTCAGGGGGGGCCTATTTTCCAAAATTGTAGTGTCCACAACCCTAAGACCACTATTCTCCCCAAGTGGGCATGGAATAGAATTGGTCTCACCTGGCAGTAGAATCAGCACTGTTCCCATCTCCCCTATTCACCTCCTGTAATCCCACCCTGTGCACCAAGGCCTGGATCCTCTGTCCAAAGCCCCTTCTAGGCATTCCACCAGCACTGCCCAGCCCAGGGTTGGATTTAGGGCTAGGTCCAGGGTTCAGCTCAGAGTCGGGGTCAAGGCCAGAGTTGCGGCTACTGGTAGGGTTAGGGTTAGGGTAAGGGTTAGGGTTAGGGCCATAAATAGAGCCCACGTCAAGGAGGGGGTTACGGTTAGGGCTTAGGGTTAGGGTTAGGGTTAGGTAAATAAGAAATCTTTATTTCCCATATTAGGGCCTCTTGGGAAATAAAAGTTTGCACTGGCCATTCAGGGTACTGAAGCCTTTAAGTAGGAAGAATTTGGTCCCTCTTGTGTCGTTGCTCTACCTGCGTTGGTTCAGTCCTCTTGGAAATAGAGTGCTAAGTTTGAGAATCCAGTGTTTCTCAAACCTGCGTCTCTCCTCCAGTGTCCAATTATTGTTTGTTTGAAGGCTTGATATTTCTAGTGCCCCAAGTCCATGGTGAAGGAAATGAGCCACCAGGTGTGTGTGTGTGTCTGTCTCTCTGTGATTTCTAATGTTGTATATATGTTGTGCTAGTCTACATTTAATTGTGTTCCCTGTCTCTCCTACATATATTATACCACATTGTTTGCACTTAATGGCATATATGCAGTTTTTAGTGTTTTTAGTTAGTGTTTGTTTTATTATGTAGGTTGTGTTGGTAGTGGTGTTCCTGACTGTAATGGCTTGCTTGTAGAATATTGGGCCCTGTGTAGGTAAAGTATAAATTTCTGGTTGTTTGCTGCTTACCAGATGATCTTTAAGATTTTTATTTATTTTATATGCTGAGATAATTTTATAGTCCTGGATAATGTTTGTGTTCTGTAGAGTGCGGGTTAGATTTAATTAAATTTTTCTGTTTGCAGCTAGGCTCAATGCTGAGTAGGTGGTGATTAGCGGGATGATTTCGCGTGTGTCTTGTTGTCTGGTGGTTAAGAAAGTTTTCCGGACCTGTCTAAGGAAAGATCTGGAATACCCCCTTGGTTTTAATGCATTGAAGAGGGACTGGGTAGCCTCTTCAAAATCTATTACCTGTGTGCAAATCCTGTTGAACCTGAGCAATTGTGATTTGATCAGGCCCTTGAAAGTGTGTTTAGGGTGGAGACTGTTTTTATGTAAAAGCGTGTGTGTGTCAGTATCTTTAAAGAAAACTTTAGTGTCTAAAGTGTGTGTTTGGGAAAAAGAGGGTCCCTTGTATGTGGTAGTGTCCAAGAAATCTTTGTTGAACAATTTGTTGGTTATGCGTGATGTATTTAACTGTTATCATTCTATGGTGTGTGTTGCGGATTTGTATAAAGTGTTTGAAGTCCTCTAAGCTGTGTGTCCATGTTCCCCATATGTCATCTAAGTATCTAAAATAATTGGTGGGTAATTTGGGGCATTTTTGAAAAACAGTCTCCTCCCAGTGTGCCATGTAAATGTTAGCGTAGGCCGGTGCAAATTTTTTACCCATCGCTGTGCCGCTGATTTGTAAAAATAATTCTTTGTTGAATTCAAAATCATTTTTTGTCAGGCTGATTTCTAACAGTTGTAGGAGAGATGTATCCGGGCGGCTGTCATCCGAGTTTTACAGCTGTTAGCCCTGCTGCAGTGTTTATGTTTGTGTAGAGACTATCTATGTCAGGGGTCTCCAACCCTGGTCCTGGAGGGCTACTGGGTCTGCTGGTTTTTGTTTTAACCTTAAAATCAGCACCCTTTGACACCCAGGTAACCAGGTGAGGTGAGTTAATTAATCAATTAGAGCAGTTGATCACAGTTAAGTGCAGGGTAACAAGAAAAACCAGCAGACCCAGTAGCCCTCCAGGACCAGGGTTGGAGACCCCTGATCTATGTCAATTGTGAATAAAATGGTGTCCTGTGTTATTTTAGTGTTTTTAACTATGCGTATGAAGTCGTATGTGTCTTTTATGTAACTGTTGTGTTTAGTTGACAGTGGAGTGAGGAAATAGTCTATGTATTCTGCGATCCTGTAGGATTCGCTGTTGCAGTCTGAAACAATAGGTCCCCCTGCCGGGATTTCATATGGTACACTCCAGGACTGAGGCTGTTTGTGTATTTTGGGGAGGAGGTAAAAAACCCTTGGTCTAGGATTTTCCTCCCCCCTTAGGTAAAAACTTTGTTTTTTTGTGATGTAATTCTTTTCTAATAGTGTCTGTATAATGTCATATATTTCTTGTGCTGTGTCTAGATATATGGGTCTAATTAATTTTATAGTGTGGAGTGTTGTTTAATTGTCTGTGTGCTTCTTGGATGTACTGTGTTCTGTCCATGATTACTATGGCACTCCCCTTGTCAGCTGGTTTGATGACAATTTGTTTATTGTTTGCCAGCTGATGTAGTGCTTGGCTCTCTCCTCTGCTGAGGTTGTTTTTATCTTTGTGCATTTGGGGGTTAAGTGCCTTGATCAGGTGTTGTTGTCTTTTATAATTTGTGAGATTGTACCCGGGATTTGGCTCTCCCTGGGTTCCCAGTTCGATTTGGCCATAAAGGGTGTTATGTTTGTGTTTTCTGATCCCTCAAAAAAGACAGCTAGTTTCAGCTTTCTGTGAAACTCATGAGCTTTTCCTGAGATTTTTGCCGTCGGTAAAAATGATAGGCCTTTGTCCAGTAAGCTAATCTGATTTTGTGTGGGTGAAAAGTTTTGTGCCAGCAGTATAATGTTCTTATTCCCCTCCCTGTTTGTGTTTGGGTTTCTGGGGATTCTTAGTTTAAATGTTGTAGCCAGTGTTCCAACATCTTGCCAGCTGTTCTCTCTGTCCAGTGGATGTCATCCCGTGTAGTGCGGAAGTCCTCCTCCGGAAGCTTGGGAACATGTGGCATGTTTCGGAGGATGTGATTATTGATCTCCTCCAAATTGGATTTCTGGCGGGGTTCCAGGTTTTGGGAATAATTATTTAGCGGGATCCAAATTTCTGCTGCCGGGAAGGTGTTGTTTGTCATCCTCAGCATGGTCTGCAGCTGTTTTATTGCTGTTTTTTTTAGGGTGCTGGTCCTTGTTAATCCCAGTGGACAGGATGACTCTCTGTACTCTGGGATTCACTTGGGTTTTCTCCAGAAGTCCTGCGATATGATAAAATGTTGCTCCGGGTAGCTGTCAAATTGGAGGTCCCCCCTGGAGTGGGACTGGATCCTGGAGAGAGTCCCCCAGGATTATGTTCGGTTTGCTGGTTCTGATGGTCCATTCCTGGACCTTCCGGGTTGTTCGGGGGTGTCTGGTCGGGTAGAAGATTTCCTCCGCTACTCCGACTCCAGTGGCATGGGGTGGGGGGGTGGGAGTGGGTGCAGGTTTCAGGTCAGGGGTCGGAGTGGCAGTGGGGTTAGGGTTAGGGTGGGGGTGGGGGTTGGGGTCAGAGTTAGGGGTAGGGGTAGGGTTAGGGTGGGGGTTTGGGTCAGAGGTAGGGGTAGGGTTACGGTGGGGGTGGGGGTAGGGGTCAGGGGTAGGGGTAGGGTTGGGGTTGCGGTCCGGGGTAGGGGTAGGGGTGCGGTTAGAATTAGGAGCTGAGTGGGGGTTAGCGGTGGGGCCAGTCTATGTCTGGGTTTTTGGGGCCTTTGTGGTAGTGGTTCCGGAGTCCAGTCCCTGTGGTTTTCTGGGGTTCCACGGGTCCTTCTCCGGTTCTGTGCTGGTGCTCGGTGGGGTTTAGGAGCGCTGATCCTGGGGGTGCATGTCTGCCTCAGTGTCGGCTACTCCCTCTGGTACTGGTCCTGGTTCCGGGGTGTAGTGTGGGTGATTTTATCCACTGTGGGTGGGGGTGGTGGAGGATTCACTAGAACAGTGAATCTGTTGCTGGTGGAGACTGGAGTTGTGTGTCTTACAGTTCTCCAAATTGGGGCCACTGTTTCCTGGGCAATTTCCAGGGTGGTCAGGTGTAATCTTCGGCCAAACTTCTTTTTGGCCCACCTGACCGCCACCTGGAACGCCTCCGGCCAGTTTTTGAGCTGGATTCTCTCCAACTTTTTAGTGAGTTGTTCCAGGATCTTTAGATAGTGTTCCTCCAAGATCTGCATGCATGTGTGGAGCCAGTTCCGGGCATTCCCCGTCAGTAACAACATGGTGTCCTCTGTCGGGGAGGCCGGTCTCACCAGGGTGGCCAGTTCCTGCATCTTTTTAAATAAACTGGTGGGTGGTGCTGTCCCGGCTCCAGACACTGCAGTGTTCTGCAGGTGATGCGTTGTCTGGATGACTCGGAAGAGGGTCCTAGTGGCCTCAGCGAAAGCCGTCATGGTGTTTTGGTGTGGGTAAGGTGGTGTGTTTTTAGGTGTTTTTAATTTTCTAATTTTGAGAATAAACGCAAGACTGTTTTCTTGTGGTTTAAACTTTTTTTATCATTAAAAATGTTGTGCAAGCGGCGGTGCAGGTTTTGACTGTTTGATAGCGTGCTTTGTCAACACGAGGTTGACGCTTATCAAAGCAGTCTATACTTACCAAGACTGTTACCTTGTGGTTTAGTTGACACCGTTAGGTTTCCACCACAAGGTAGTGCAGTCTGTATCGTGTTGCTGCAGGATTCCTCCTGGTGTCTCGTCCGTGAAAATGTTCAAGTTTGTTTCGCTCTTTCGGGATAAGCAGCGGGAGAGTTCCTCCAAGTAGGATGTGTTCTTCTGCTGTCTTCCAAAGCATATGTCGACACAACGTTTCGCCTTGTCTTAGGCTTCTTCAGGTGTGAGTGTGAGAGGATTGTGGTACTGTTTATCAGGTCACAGAGGACCTGTTTGAGGCCACTGGTTTGTGGGGTCCTCATTGGTGGATGTGTCCCCTTTGTGTCCTTAATAGCCCTAGCTTTCTGGAATTTTTGTGGGGTTAGGGGTTAGGTTAAGTGTGTGTGGAAGGCCCTCCAGTGCCATCACTGGCTGCAGAGGGCCCCTTGCACTGGCCGATGGGGCAAAGGACGCTCCTCTTTTCCCATGTGTATGTAATGTATGGAATGTATTTGTTCTGTGTGTTATGTTTATTATAAGTCTGAATGAATTATCTTTATTCCGGTGATGTTACTGATAGAAGGACAACTCAGGGAGAAGTACCCGCACCACTCCCCCCAGAAACCAAACACCCCACGGCGACTGTGCCACAAGGGACCTGCGCAATAAATATCTACATATAAATACATTTCTTAAATTTGTTATTTCAAACAATGTACAAAATACTATTATTTACATTGATTTCGCTGGTAAAATGCTCACAGCACCTGGTATTCCCAGGCGGTCTCCCATCTAAGTACTAACCAGGCCCGACGTTGCTTAGCTTCCGAGATCAGACGAGATCGGGCGTTCTCAGCGCGGTGTGGCCGTAAGCGAAGACCCGGCAGTCAGCGAGAGCTCTCATGAATAAACCCCTAGAAACTTCGTATAATTATTTTTTAAGTAAGTCCGTTATTTCAAACAATGTACAAAATACGATTATTTACATTGATTTCGCTGATAAAATGCTCACTGCACCTGGTATTCCCAGGCGGTCTCCCATCCAAGTACTAACCAGGCCCGACGTTGCTTAGCTTCCGAGATCAGACGAGATCGGGCGTTCTTTTTTTTTTTTTTATAAAAATTTTATTTTCCATATTTACATTTTAAAAGTTTTTAGGACAAAACATACACAAAATAATCGTTTCATATTTGTCATATACAGCATACATATTTCATTCTTCACTGTTATATCTATTATATACATCTCATACCTCATTGAGGTACTTCTATCTGAAAAACTATTTACAAACCAGAATTTTAATAAATAATAACCCGTAATACTTTTAGAAATTAAATTGTATTTTCCTTTTGTTGATAACCGTCACAAAGTTACTGCCTTCAACAAACCATTCAACAAAGTCAATTTGTCCATATTCATACATCAATCTGATGTTTCTCTTTACAATTGACTCGAATATAACCCATGCGCTGATCTTTTTTCCTTCAAAATGCGCCATATTCCTTCTCAAAACAATCGCATACCTTGCGTGACTCAGAATGTAGTTTAGCAGATTCATGTTACATTTCTTTTTCCTCTTTTTCCACACACCAAACAAAATCAGTTTCCTCCATTCAAAGTGTCCGATACATAATTCCATCCAATTCTTTTCCAAACATTTTCTCAAATCCGAGTAAAAGCTTTTCAGCTCCTGACATTCCAACATCATATGTACCAGAGTTTCTGGTTGCTCATTGCATACATCACATTCCCTTTTATTGTTTTTATCAATTTGATGTAGCACTATATTTGTATATATTCTGTTATGTCTTATTTTAAAATCATTATTTTCACATTCACTTCCGTTGTATTTCACATTCAAGTTATCCCACAGTTTTCTGGTTTAAGTCTGGAAATATTCCTCCCCAAAATTTTCCAGACGCTGGCACTTTAATTTCATTCTCTGTCATTACTCGGTATATATGTTTAACTTTCATTGTTTTTAGTTCCATTCTCATTTCATTCCCTTCAACCATCAACTCAGGAAACTCAACCGAGCTTTCTTTTCCTTTTCCAATCCCGTCATTTATTAATTTTACCCACTCCCTGGGTATACTCTCTTTTATTTTCATAAAAACATTTTGCACAGTTCCAAATCTTATTTCTTCATTAAGCTCGCGTACGGTGTCAAATATCACCTGTACAGGTAGAAACCCCGGTATCACTTCATACATGTAGTTTTTTACCTGTCCTAAACCTGCACCCATAAAAGCCTTATTATATAGTACGTTGCCATTATTCACCACTTTCTGGTTAAGAAAAACCGGATGATTTAAAACCGTATCCACCTCTTCACATCTGTAGTTTGCCTTCTTAATTATTCCCACCCATGCTTCAAACACCTCTTCGTAAAAGTTGGGCATATTCTCCGTGAGTGGTTTTTTAAAACCCATGAGTAGACCATAATTCTTACAACCACCACTCTTGTAAAGCAAATCTTGAAAAAAATTCTTCCAACCATACTCAACCGTTCCATACAGGTATTTTTGAATGGTCTTTATTCTTATGGCCTTCTTTTTTAGTTTCAGGTCTATCAATCTTAGTCCTCCTATTTTGTGTTCAGCCATTAGGGTTTTGTGTGAAATTTTCACCCCTTTCCCATCCTATAAAAAGTTGGATATTATTCCGTTCATTTAATTCGTTACCCATTCGGGCATGTCAAGTACTCCTAAAGCGTATATCAACTTTGATATCATCAATGTATTACACACAATAACTTTCCCTTTTAGATGTAGGCCTCTTTGTTTCCAAAAATTTAGTGTTTGCTTTATTTTATTCACACATCCTGTCCAAGTCCAATCCCTAGCCTCCTTCTCATTACTTCCTATATTTATGCCCAAGATCTTAATAAAATCTTTAGCAATTTTAAAATCTATTCCACATCCCTTTCTTTCAACTCTACCTACATACATCATTTTGGATTTATTTACATTTATTTTTGCCCCCGATGCTCTACCATAAGTATGCATAAGTTCCACAATTCGTTTGACACTATCTTCATCCTTCACAGTGAAGGTAGTGTCATCCGCATATTGGTAAATGAGGCTACAGCCTTCTCCCGGGATGCTTACCCCTCTTATCCCTCTGTCACTTTTAATCAGGTCTGCCAGCGGTTCTGCAGCGATACAATAAAGTAAAGCAGACAGGGGACAGCCTTGCCTTACCGATCTTTCTAATGGAAAGATATCTGTTAAAACTCCGTTACATTTCACACAACTCTTAGCATTTTTATATAAAAGCTCTATCCACGCCACCATTCTTTTCCCAAATCCGTATTTTCTCATTGTTTCTATCAAATATTCATGTTCCACTCTGTCAAAGGCCTTGTTCAGATCTACTGCCAATACAATGCCACCTACATTGTTTTTTGTATTCATATGTTTCACCACATCCCTTATTGAACAGCTGATATCTGCTATGTCTCTTTCTGGGACACTGTATGTTTGTGTTGGGGCAATTATGCTCCCCAGCACCCCTTTTAACCTATTCGCCAATACCTTTGCCACTATTTTATAGTCACTATTCTGCAGGCTTATAGGCCGGACATTTTCCAGTCTATGCCTGCTTCCTTGGTTTTTATTAATTATAGTGATGACTCCCGTTGCCATTGACTCCGGGACCACATTCTTATCCTCCATGTATCTGAATACTTCCAGTAAAATTGGCGCTAGGATATCAACAAACGTTTTGTAAAAATCGTTCGGCAAACCATCTAATCCCGGGCTTTTACGGGCTTGGGCGCTCATTATTGCCGTTTTAATTTCATCCAATTCAATTGTTTTGTCACACTCCTCACTCTCTCCCTCAGATATTCTCATTCTTACCTTCTCTAATACTCTCTCCCTACTCTCCTTGTCGCTGCCAGTTTTTTTAAAAAGGTTTTTATAAAAGGCCTCAACAATCTCTAGGACACCTACAAGATCATTAACTTTCTCACCCTCACCATCTTCTAGTTCTTCAATTCTGTTTTTCGTTTGCCGCTTTTTTTCCATACCAAGGAAGAAGGAAGTACACTTCTCCCCTTCTATCACATTCTTTGCCTTACTCCTCATTATAGCCCCCATACATCTTCTCTCCTCATGCGTCTGCAGCTCCGCCCTTAATTTAACATACTCCTCTATGTTATAGTCATTTTCATCCTCTGACCTCTCCATCTCTCTTAGCATTCTCTCTCTAATTTCCTTTTCCTTTATCTTTTCTTTAAAATTCCTATGCTTTGCATATCTTATACTTACTTTTTTAATTTTAGCCTTAAGGGCCTCCCACCATAGGCCAATGTCTATGCCTTTTACTTCATTTTCAAGTTCCTCCCCAATGCACTTCTCAATTATTTCTCTATACCCTCTCTCTTTTAACAGGCATACATTTAGACACCACGTCCCGCCTCTTTGTTTCTCTTGCCCTACACCTATCATTAATGACAGCACAGCGTGATCGCTAATCGTTGTATATTCGTATTGCGCGTTTTTAAAATCATTTACACTGCTGTCTTTTATCAGGCATAAGTCAATCCTGCTTTGTTTTAATTCACCCATCACCACCTGCCTTCTCGAAAAAACTTTTTTCGCTGGGTTTTCTAATCTCCACACATCCATCAGTCTATTATCTGTCATAATGCTGTATAATTCTCGACGTGACGTGTCCCATTTAAAATTGGCACATCGCGAAGCATCCAGCCTACTACACCACACATTAAAATCCCCAATTACAATACAGTTTCCTATACACAGAGGTTTTAATTGTTTAAAAAATTCTCTTCTATCTGCCTCTATATTTGGCGCATATATATTAATCAGTTTGTACACTTTATCTAGGTATTGAAAGTCAATTATGATAACGCGCCCGCTCGTATCATTATATGTTTTTTTGATGTTTCGCACATAGCCATTTTTTATTAGGATAGCAACCCCACACGACCGTTCGCTACCATTGTTTGCAAAAATCATTCCGTCCCATCTTTTCCCCATTTCATCCACTTTGCTGTCATCCCAATTCGTTTCTTGTAAACACATTATCTCAGAGTTAGTTATTGTTTGCTCAAACTTTGTCATATTCCTTACGCCGTTTACATTTAGTGATGTTATTTTAACCATTGTTACAAGACAGTTCATGAAATAACATCTATAATTGAAAAGCTTTTTTCTTTACCTTTCCCCCCTTGTCTCGTCCTTTCCCGTATTTCCCAGTCGTGTCCAGTCCTCTTTTCCTCGCAGCCAGAACCTGCGCCGTTAAAACTCTCGCCTCCTCGTCCGTGTCTGTCAGGCTGTCCATGTCCTGGCTCTCCGGCATTGCGTCGTCCGTTATTTCCTTCTTCTCTTCGTTTTCCTTCTCCTTTTCCCCTTCCACTGCCTCTTTCTCTTCTTTTTTCCCCACCGCGGGAGCCGCTCTCGCCGTCTTTCCGCGCGTCTCGGTCTCTCGCCGCCCTCCACTCCTCTCCCGTACAGACTCTCGGACCCTTCGTTCTCCCACTTCTCTCTCCACGACAGCAGTCTCTCCTTCTTCCTCCTCCTCCTCCATCTCCCCCTCGATCTGAGAGGAGTCTTCCTCATTTTCTTCCTCTCTTTCCGCGCACCCGCATTCGCTTTTTTTCCCAAAGCAAATTTCACATTGGTTTATGCACTCCCGTGCATAGTGTCCCTGTCTTCCACATTTGAAGCATTTAAAATCCGGACATTCTCTCAGTATGTGACCAGGCTGCACACATAGCCTGCACACCTTTAGCTGCCTATCGTGTATTACGCGGAAGAACTGTAGCCCTTCCATGGTCTCAAACTTCGTTGAGTACGGCAGTGATTTTACCGACTCATTGAATTTCACTCGGAGAAATCTTGTGCCGTCCGCGATATCCGTTCCCGGCCACATCCTTCTCTTAATCGGCGATAGCGCCCTTACTCCCCATTCGGTTAACTTATTTATGATTTCTTTATCTTCGATGTATGTTGGCAGATTTAGGAAGGAGACCATCAGCTCATCGTTGACTATCTCCCTGGCCATGATTCTACAGTTTTTAATTTTAAAACCGTCCATCAGCCTTTCTTTCCCTTTCACATTGTTCATCGTTATTTCATACTTTTTCGCCGCTTTAAAACGACAACCGATCACGTTCCCACATACGTCTCTCGTTGCTCTTAATAAATCCATCATGGATATCATCTCTTCTCCTTCTATTTCAACACTCAAGGTAAGAGCTTTGTCAAATATTCTCACCGGTGTCTCCGTCTTTCCTTCCTTCGTGTTCGTATCTTTTCTTGCTGCCGTCTTTGATTTTTCCGTCTCCATTTTCTTCGTTTTTGTTCCCCCAAACAGCAGAGCTGTCGGGGGAGAGCGAGCCAACCGTATGCAATATGTATTTATTGAAACTTTTGCGATTTCCCAACTTTTTCCACAAAAACAAACGCAGCTGACCAAACAATTCGCAGCTTCGCGCGTCTCCAATCACTTCCGGTCTCACGAGATCTGGCGTTCTCGCGGTGTGGCCGTAACCGAAGACCCGGCAGTCAGCGAGAGCTCTCATGAATAAACGCCTAGAAACTAACTTTGTATTGTATAATTCTTTTCGAAGTAAGTAAGGTCGTTATTTCAAACAATGTCCAAAATACGATAATTTACATTGATTTCGCTGGTAAAATGCTCACAGCACCTGGTATTCCCAGGCGGTCTCCCATCCAAGTACTAACCAGGCCCGACGTTGCTTATCTTCTTTGATCAGACGAGATCGGGCGTTCTCAGCGCGGTGTGGCCGTAAGCGAAGACCCGGCAGTCAGCGAGAGCTCTCATGAATAAACCCCTAGAAACTTCGTATAATTATTTTTTAAGTAAGTCCGTTATTTCAAACAATGTACAAAATACGATAATTTACATTGATTTCGCTGGTAAAATGCTCACAGCACCTGGTATTCCCAGGCGGTCTCCCATCCAAGTACTAACCAGGCCCGACGTTGCTTAGCTTCCGAGATCAGACGAGATCGGGCGTTCTCAGCGCGGTGTGGCCGTAAGCGAAGACCCGGCAGTCAGCGAGAGCTCTCATGAATAAACGCCTAGAAACTAACTTTGTATAATTCTTTTTTAAGGAAGTAAGGTCGTTATTTCAAACAATGTCCTAAATACGATAATTTACATTGATTTCGCTGGTAAAATGCTCACAGCACCTGGTATTCCCAGGCGGTCTCCCATCCAAGTACTAACCAGGCCCGACGTTGCTTAGCTTCCGAGATCAGACGAGATCGGGCGTTCTCAGCGCGGTGTGGCCGTAAGCGAAGACCCGGCAGTCAGCGAGAGCTCTCATGAATAAACGCCTAGAAACTAACTTTGTATAATTCTTTTTTAAGGAAGTAAGGTCGTTATTTCAAACAATGTCCAAAATACGATAATGTACATTGATTTCGCTGGTAAAATGCTCACAGCACCTGGTATTCCCAGGCGGTCTCCCATCCAAGTACTAACCAGGCCCGACGTTGCTTAGCTTCCGAGATCAGACGAGATCGGGCGTTCTCAGCGCGGTGTGGCCGTAAGCGAAGACCCGGCAGTCAGCGAGAGCTCTCATGAATAAACGCCTAGAAACTAACTTTGTATAATTCTTTTTTAAGGAAGTAAGGTCGTTATTTCAAACAATGTCCAAAATACGATAATGTACATTGATTTCGCTGGTAAAATGCTCACAGCACCTGGTATTCCCAGGCGGTCTCCCATCCAAGTACTAACCAGGCCCGACGTTGCTTAGCTTCCGAGATCAGACGAGATCGGGCGTTCTCAGCGCGGTGTGGCCGTAAGCGAAGACCCGGCAGTCAGCGAGAGCTCTCATGAATAAACGCCTAGAAACTAACTTTGTATAATTCTTTTTTAAGGAAGTAAGGTCGTTATTTCAAACAATGTCCAAAATACGATAATTTACATTGATTTCGCTGGTAAAATGCTCACAGCACCTGGTATTCCCAGGCGGTCTCCCATCCAAGTACTAACCAGGCCCGACGTTGCTTAGCTTCCGAGATCAGACGAGATCGGGCGTTCTCAGCGCGGTGTGGCCGTAAGCGAAGACCCGGCAGTCAGCGAGAGCTCTCATGAATAAACGCCTAGAAACTAACTTTGTATAATTCTTTTTTAAGGAAGTAAGGTCGTTATTTCAAACAATGTCCAAAATACGATAATGTACATTGATTTCGCTGGTAAAATGCTCACAGCACCTGGTATTCCCAGGCGGTCTCCCATCCAAGTACTAACCAGGCCCGACGTTGCTTAGCTTCCGAGATCAGACGAGATCGGGCGTTCTCAGCGCGGTGTGGCCGTAAGCGAAGACCCGGCAGTCAGCGAGAGCTCTCATGAATAAACGCCTAGAAACTAACTTTGTATAATTCTTTTTTAAGGAAGTAAGGTCGTTATTTCAAACAATGTCCAAAATACGATAATGTACATTGATTTCGCTGGTAAAATGCTCACAGCACCTGGTATTCCCAGGCGGTCTCCCATCCAAGTACTAACCAGGCCCGACGTTGCTTAGCTTCCGAGATCAGACGAGATCGGGCGTTCTCAGCGCGGTGTGGCCGTAAGCGAAGACCCGGCAGTCAGCGAGAGCTCTCATGAATAAACGCCTAGAAACTAACTTTGTATAATTCTTTTTTAAGGAAGTAAGGTCGTTATTTCAAACAATGTCCAAAATACGATAATGTACATTGATTTCGCTGGTAAAATGCTCACAGCACCTGGTATTCCCAGGCGGTCTCCCATCCAAGTACTAACCAGGCCCGACGTTGCTTAGCTTCCGAGATCAGACGAGATCGGGCGTTCTCAGCGCGGTGTGGCCGTAAGCGAAGACCCGGCAGTCAGCGAGAGCTCTCATGAATAAACGCCTAGAAACTAACTTTGTATAATTATTTTTTAAGGAAGTAAGGTCGTTATTTCAAACAATGTCCAAAATACGATAATGTACATTGATTTCGCTGGTAAAATGCTCACAGCACCTGGTATTCCCAGGCGGTCTCCCATCCAAGTACTAACCAGGCCCGACGTTGCTTAGCTTCCGAGATCAGACGAGATCGGGCGTTCTCAGCGCTGTGTGGCCGTAAGCGAAGACCCGGCAGTCAGCGAGAGCTCTCATGAATAAACGCCTAGAAACTAACTTTGTATAATTCTTTTTTAAGGAAGTAAGGTCGTTATTTCAAACAATGTCCAAAATACGATAATGTACATTGATTTCGCTGGTAAAATGCTCACAGCACCTGGTATTCCCAGGCGGTCTCCCATCCAAGTACTAACCAGGCCCGACGTTGCTTAGCTTCCGAGATCAGACGAGATCGGGCGTTCTCAGCGCGGTGTGGCCGTAAGCGAAGACCCGGCAGTCAGCGAGAGCTCTCATGAATAAACGCCTAGAAACTAACTTTGTATAATTCTTTTTTAAGGAAGTAAGGTCGTTATTTCAAACAATGTCCAAAATACGATAATGTACATTGATTTCGCTGGTAAAATGCTCACAGCACCTGGTATTCCCAGGCGGTCTCCCATCCAAGTACTAACCAGGCCCGACGTTGCTTAGCTTCCGAGATCAGACGAGATCGGGCGTTCTCAGCGCGGTGTGGCCGTAAGCGAAGACCCGGCAGTCAGCGAGAGCTCTCATGAATAAACGCCTAGAAACTAACTTTGTATAATTCTTTTTTAAGGAAGTAAGGTCGTTATTTCAAACAATGTCCAAAATACGATAATTTACATTGATTTCGCTGGTAAAATGCTCACAGCACCTGGTATTCCCAGGCGGTCTCCCATCCAAGTACTAACCAGGCCCGACGTTGCTTAGCTTCCGAGATCAGACGAGATCGGGCGTTCTCAGCGCGGTGTGGCCGTAAGCGAAGACCCGGCAGTCAGCGAGAGCTCTCATGAATAAACGCCTAGAAACTAACTTTGTATAATTCTTTTTTAAGGAAGTAAGGTCGTTATTTCAAACAATGTCCAAAATACGATAATGTACATTGATTTCGCTGGTAAAATGCTCACAGCACCTGGTATTCCCAGGCGGTCTCCCATCCAAGTACTAACCAGGCCCGACGTTGCTTAGCTTCCGAGATCAGACGAGATCGGGCGTTCTCAGCGCGGTGTGGCCGTAAGCGAAGACCCGGCAGTCAGCGAGAGCTCTCATGAATAAACGCCTAGAAACTAACTTTGTATAATTCTTTTTTAAGGAAGTAAGGTCGTTATTTCAAACAATGTCCAAAATACGATAATGTACATTGATTTCGCTGGTAAAATGCTCACAGCACCTGGTATTCCCAGGCGGTCTCCCATCCAAGTACTAACCAGGCCCGACGTTGCTTAGCTTCCGAGATCAGACGAGATCGGGCGTTCTCAGCGCGGTGTGGCCGTAAGCGAAGACCCGGCAGTCAGCGAGAGCTCTCATGAATAAACGCCTAGAAACTAACTTTGTATAATTCTTTTTTAAGGAAGTAAGGTCGTTATTTCAAACAATGTCCAAAATACGATAATTTACATTGATTTCGCTGGTAAAATGCTCACAGCACCTGGTATTCCCAGGCGGTCTCCCATCCAAGTACTAACCAGGCCCGACGTTGCTTAGCTTCCGAGATCAGACGAGATCGGGCGTTCTCAGCGCGGTGTGGCCGTAAGCGAAGACCCGGCAGTCAGCGAGAGCTCTCATGAATAAACGCCTAGAAACTAACTTTGTATAATTCTTTTTTAAGGAAGTAAGGTCGTTATTTCAAACAATGTCCAAAATACGATAATTTACATTGATTTCGCTGGTAAAATGCTCACAGCACCTGGTATTCCCAGGCGGTCTCCCATCCAAGTACTAACCAGGCCCGACGTTGCTTAGCTTCCGAGATCAGACGAGATCGGGCGTTCTCAGCGCGGTGTGGCCGTAAGCGAAGACCCGGCAGTCAGCGAGAGCTCTCATGAATAAACGCCTAGAAACTAACTTTGTATAATTCTTTTTTAAGGAAGTAAGGTCGTTATTTCAAACAATGTCCAAAATACGATAATGTACATTGATTTCGCTGGTAAAATGCTCACAGCACCTGGTATTCCCAGGCGGTCTCCCATCCAAGTACTAACCAGGCCCGACGTTGCTTAGCTTCCGAGATCAGACGAGATCGGGCGTTCTCAGCGCGGTGTGGCCGTAAGCGAAGACCCGGCAGTCAGCGAGAGCTCTCATGAATAAACGCCTAGAAACTAACTTTGTATAATTCTTTTTTAAGGAAGTAAGGTCGTTATTTCAAACAATGTCCAAAATACGATAATGTACATTGATTTCGCTGGTAAAATGCTCACAGCACCTGGTATTCCCAGGCGGTCTCCCATCCAAGTACTAACCAGGCCCGACGTTGCTTAGCTTCCGAGATCAGACGAGATCGGGCGTTCTCAGCGCGGTGTGGCCGTAAGCGAAGACCCGGCAGTCAGCGAGAGCTCTCATGAATAAACGCCTAGAAACTAACTTTGTATAATTCTTTTTTAAGGAAGTAAGGTCGTTATTTCAAACAATGTCCAAAATACGATAATTTACATTGATTTCGCTGGTAAAATGCTCACAGCACCTGGTATTCCCAGGCGGTCTCCCATCCAAGTACTAACCAGGCCCGACGTTGCTTAGCTTCCGAGATCAGACGAGATCGGGCGTTCTCAGCGCGGTGTGGCCGTAAGCGAAGACCCGGCAGTCAGCGAGAGCTCTCATGAATAAACGCCTAGAAACTAACTTTGTATAATTCTTTTTTAAGGAAGTAAGGTCGTTATTTCAAACAATGTCCAAAATACGATAATGTACATTGATTTCGCTGGTAAAATGCTCACAGCACCTGGTATTCCCAGGCGGTCTCCCATCCAAGTACTAACCAGGCCCGACGTTGCTTAGCTTCCGAGATCAGACGAGATCGGGCGTTCTCAGCGCGGTGTGGCCGTAAGCGAAGACCCGGCAGTCAGCGAGAGCTCTCATGAATAAACGCCTAGAAACTAACTTTGTATAATTCTTTTTTAAGGAAGTAAGGTCGTTATTTCAAACAATGTCCAAAATACGATAATGTACATTGATTTCGCTGGTAAAATGCTCACAGCACCTGGTATTCCCAGGCGGTCTCCCATCCAAGTACTAACCAGGCCCGACGTTGCTTAGCTTCCGAGATCAGACGAGATCGGGCGTTCTCAGCGCTGTGTGGCCGTAAGCGAAGACCCGGCAGTCAGCGAGAGCTCTCATGAATAAACGCCTAGAAACTAACTTTGTATAATTCTTTTTTAAGGAAGTAAGGTCGTTATTTCAAACAATGTCCAAAATACGATAATGTACATTGATTTCGCTGGTAAAATGCTCACAGCACCTGGTATTCCCAGGCGGTCTCCCATCCAAGTACTAACCAGGCCCGACGTTGCTTAGCTTCCGAGATCAGACGAGATCGGGCGTTCTCAGCGCGGTGTGGCCGTAAGCGAAGACCCGGCAGTCAGCGAGAGCTCTCATGAATAAACGCCTAGAAACTAACTTTGTATAATTCTTTTTTAAGGAAGTAAGGTCGTTATTTCAAACAATGTCCAAAATACGATAATTTACATTGATTTCGCTGGTAAAATGCTCACAGCACCTGGTATTCCCAGGCGGTCTCCCATCCAAGTACTAACCAGGCCCGACGTTGCTTAGCTTCCGAGATCAGACGAGATCGGGCGTTCTCAGCGCGGTGTGGCCGTAAGCGAAGACCCGGCAGTCAGCGAGAGCTCTCATGAATAAACGCCTAGAAACTAACTTTGTATAATTCTTTTTTAAGGAAGTAAGGTCGTTATTTCAAACAATGTCCAAAATACGATAATGTACATTGATTTCGCTGGTAAAATGCTCACAGCACCTGGTATTCCCAGGCGGTCTCCCATCCAAGTACTAACCAGGCCCGACGTTGCTTAGCTTCCGAGATCAGACGAGATCGGGCGTTCTCAGCGCGGTGTGGCCGTAAGCGAAGACCCGGCAGTCAGCGAGAGCTCTCATGAATAAACGCCTAGAAACTAACTTTGTATAATTCTTTTTTAAGGAAGTAAGGTCGTTATTTCAAACAATGTCCAAAATACGATAATGTACATTGATTTCGCTGGTAAAATGCTCACAGCACCTGGTATTCCCAGGCGGTCTCCCATCCAAGTACTAACCAGGCCCGACGTTGCTTAGCTTCCGAGATCAGACGAGATCGGGCGTTCTCAGCGCTGTGTGGCCGTAAGCGAAGACCCGGCAGTCAGCGAGAGCTCTCATGAATAAACGCCTAGAAACTAACTTTGTATAATTCTTTTTTAAGGAAGTAAGGTCGTTATTTCAAACAATGTCCAAAATACGATAATGTACATTGATTTCGCTGGTAAAATGCTCACAGCACCTGGTATTCCCAGGCGGTCTCCCATCCAAGTACTAACCAGGCCCGACGTTGCTTAGCTTCCGAGATCAGACGAGATCGGGCGTTCTCAGCGCGGTGTGGCCGTAAGCGAAGACCCGGCAGTCAGCGAGAGCTCTCATGAATAAACGCCTAGAAACTAACTTTGTATAATTCTTTTTTAAGGAAGTAAGGTCGTTATTTCAAACAATGTCCAAAATACGATAATTTACATTGATTTCGCTGGTAAAATGCTCACAGCACCTGGTATTCCCAGGCGGTCTCCCATCCAAGTACTAACCAGGCCCGACGTTGCTTAGCTTCCGAGATCAGACGAGATCGGGCGTTCTCAGCGCGGTGTGGCCGTAAGCGAAGACCCGGCAGTCAGCGAGAGCTCTCATGAATAAACGCCTAGAAACTAACTTTGTATAATTCTTTTTTAAGGAAGTAAGGTCGTTATTTCAAACAATGTCCAAAATACGATAATTTACATTGATTTCGCTGGTAAAATGCTCACAGCACCTGGTATTCCCAGGCGGTCTCCCATCCAAGTACTAACCAGGCCCGACGTTGCTTAGCTTCCGAGATCAGACGAGATCGGGCGTTCTCAGCGCGGTGTGGCCGTAAGCGAAGACCCGGCAGTCAGCGAGAGCTCTCATGAATAAACGCCTAGAAACTAACTTTGTATAATTCTTTTTTAAGGAAGTAAGGTCGTTATTTCAAACAATGTCCAAAATACGATAATGTACATTGATTTCGCTGGTAAAATGCTCACAGCACCTGGTATTCCCAGGCGGTCTCCCATCCAAGTACTAACCAGGCCCGACGTTGCTTAGCTTCCGAGATCAGACGAGATCGGGCGTTCTCAGCGCGGTGTGGCCGTAAGCGAAGACCCGGCAGTCAGCGAGAGCTCTCATGAATAAACGCCTAGAAACTAACTTTGTATAATTCTTTTTTAAGGAAGTAAGGTCGTTATTTCAAACAATGTCCAAAATACGATAATGTACATTGATTTCGCTGGTAAAATGCTCACAGCACCTGGTATTCCCAGGCGGTCTCCCATCCAAGTACTAACCAGGCCCGACGTTGCTTAGCTTCCGAGATCAGACGAGATCGGGCGTTCTCAGCGCGGTGTGGCCGTAAGCGAAGACCCGGCAGTCAGCGAGAGCTCTCATGAATAAACGCCTAGAAACTAACTTTGTATAATTCTTTTTTAAGGAAGTAAGGTCGTTATTTCAAACAATGTCCAAAATACGATAATGTACATTGATTTCGCTGGTAAAATGCTCACAGCACCTGGTATTCCCAGGCGGTCTCCCATCCAAGTACTAACCAGGCCCGACGTTGCTTAGCTTCCGAGATCAGACGAGATCGGGCGTTCTCAGCGCGGTGTGGCCGTAAGCGAAGACCCGGCAGTCAGCGAGAGCTCTCATGAATAAACGCCTAGAAACTAACTTTGTATAATTCTTTTTTAAGGAAGTAAGGTCGTTATTTCAAACAATGTCCAAAATACGATAATGTACATTGATTTCGCTGGTAAAATGCTCACAGCACCTGGTATTCCCAGGCGGTCTCCCATCCAAGTACTAACCAGGCCCGACGTTGCTTAGCTTCCGAGATCAGACGAGATCGGGCGTTCTCAGCGCGGTGTGGCCGTAAGCGAAGACCCGGCAGTCAGCGAGAGCTCTCATGAATAAACGCCTAGAAACTAACTTTGTATAATTCTTTTTTAAGGAAGTAAGGTCGTTATTTCAAACAATGTCCAAAATACGATAATGTACATTGATTTCGCTGGTAAAATGCTCACAGCACCTGGTATTCCCAGGCGGTCTCCCATCCAAGTACTAACCAGGCCCGACGTTGCTTAGCTTCCGAGATCAGACGAGATCGGGCGTTCTCAGCGCGGTGTGGCCGTAAGCGAAGACCCGGCAGTCAGCGAGAGCTCTCATGAATAAACGCCTAGAAACTAACTTTGTATAATTCTTTTTTAAGGAAGTAAGGTCGTTATTTCAAACAATGTCCAAAATACGATAATTTACATTGATTTCGCTGGTAAAATGCTCACAGCACCTGGTATTCCCAGGCGGTCTCCCATCCAAGTACTAACCAGGCCCGATGTTGCTTAGCTTCCGAGATCAGACGAGATCGGGCGTTCTCAGCGCGGTGTGGCCGTAAGCGAAGACCCGGCAGTCAGCGAGAGCTCTCATGAATAAACGCCTAGAAACTAACTTTGTATAATTCTTTTTTAAGGAAGTAAGGTCGTTATTTCAAACAATGTCCAAAATACGATAATTTACATTGATTTCGCTGGTAAAATGCTCACAGCACCTGGTATTCCCAGGCGGTCTCCCATCCAAGTACTAACCAGGCCCGACGTTGCTTAGCTTCCGAGATCAGACGAGATCGGGCGTTCTCAGCGCGGTGTGGCCGTAAGCGAAGACCCGGCAGTCAGCGAGAGCTCTCATGAATAAACGCCTAGAAACTAACTTTGTATAATTCTTTTTTAAGGAAGTAAGGTCGTTATTTCAAACAATGTCCAAAATACGATAATGTACATTGATTTCGCTGGTAAAATGCTCACAGCACCTGGTATTCCCAGGCGGTCTCCCATCCAAGTACTAACCAGGCCCGACGTTGCTTAGCTTCCGAGATCAGACGAGATCGGGCGTTCTCAGCGCGGTGTGGCCGTAAGCGAAGACCCGGCAGTCAGCGAGAGCTCTCATGAATAAACGCCTAGAAACTAACTTTGTATAATTCTTTTTTAAGGAAGTAAGGTCGTTATTTCAAACAATGTCCAAAATACGATAATGTACATTGATTTCGCTGGTAAAATGCTCACAGCACCTGGTATTCCCAGGCGGTCTCCCATCCAAGTACTAACCAGGCCCGACGTTGCTTAGCTTCCGAGATCAGACGAGATCGGGCGTTCTCAGCGCGGTGTGGCCGTAAGCGAAGACCCGGCAGTCAGCGAGAGCTCTCATGAATAAACGCCTAGAAACTAACTTTGTATAATTCTTTTTTAAGGAAGTAAGGTCGTTATTTCAAACAATGTCCAAAATACGATAATGTACATTGATTTCGCTGGTAAAATGCTCACAGCACCTGGTATTCCCAGGCGGTCTCCCATCCAAGTACTAACCAGGCCCGACGTTGCTTAGCTTCCGAGATCAGACGAGATCGGGCGTTCTCAGCGCGGTGTGGCCGTAAGCGAAGACCCGGCAGTCAGCGAGAGCTCTCATGAATAAACGCCTAGAAACTAACTTTGTATAATTCTTTTTTAAGGAAGTAAGGTCGTTATTTCAAACAATGTCCAAAATACGATAATGTACATTGATTTCGCTGGTAAAATGCTCACAGCACCTGGTATTCCCAGGCGGTCTCCCATCCAAGTACTAACCAGGCCCGACGTTGCTTAGCTTCCGAGATCAGACGAGATCGGGCGTTCTCAGCGCGGTGTGGCCGTAAGCGAAGACCCGGCAGTCAGCGAGAGCTCTCATGAATAAACGCCTAGAAACTAACTTTGTATAATTCTTTTTTAAGGAAGTAAGGTCGTTATTTCAAACAATGTCCAAAATACGATAATTTACATTGATTTCGCTGGTAAAATGCTCACAGCACCTGGTATTCCCAGGCGGTCTCCCATCCAAGTACTAACCAGGCCCGACGTTGCTTAGCTTCCGAGATCAGACGAGATCGGGCGTTCTCAGCGCGGTGTGGCCGTAAGCGAAGACCCGGCAGTCAGCGAGAGCTCTCATGAATAAACGCCTAGAAACTAACTTTGTATAATTCTTTTTTAAGGAAGTAAGGTCGTTATTTCAAACAATGTCCAAAATACGATAATTTACATTGATTTCGCTGGTAAAATGCTCACAGCACCTGGTATTCCCAGGCGGTCTCCCATCCAAGTACTAACCAGGCCCGACGTTGCTTAGCTTCCGAGATCAGACGAGATCGGGCGTTCTCAGCGCGGTGTGGCCGTAAGCGAAGACCCGGCAGTCAGCGAGAGCTCTCATGAATAAACGCCTAGAAACTAACTTTGTATAATTCTTTTTTAAGGAAGTAAGGTCGTTATTTCAAACAATGTCCAAAATACGATAATTTACATTGATTTCGCTGGTAAAATGCTCACAGCACCTGGTATTCCCAGGCTGTCTCCCATCCAAGTACTAACCAGGCCCGACGTTGCTTAGCTTCCGAGATCAGACGAGATCGGGCGTTCTCAGCGCGGTGTGGCCGTAAGCGAAGACCCGGCAGTCAGCGAGAGCTCTCATGAATAAACGCCTAGAAACTAACTTTGTATAATTCTTTTTTAAGGAAGTAAGGTCGTTATTTCAAACAATGTCCAAAATACGATAATTTACATTGATTTCGCTGGTAAAATGCTCACAGCACCTGGTATTCCCAGGCGGTCTCCCATCCAAGTACTAACCAGGCCCGACGTTGCTTAGCTTCCGAGATCAGACGAGATCGGGCGTTCTCAGCGCGGTGTGGCCGTAAGCGAAGACCCGGCAGTCAGCGAGAGCTCTCATGAATAAACGCCTAGAAACTAACTTTGTATAATTCTTTTTTAAGGAAGTAAGGTCGTTATTTCAAACAATGTCCAAAATACGATAATGTACATTGATTTCGCTGGTAAAATGCTCACAGCACCTGGTATTCCCAGGCGGTCTCCCATCCAAGTACTAACCAGGCCCGACGTTGCTTAGCTTCCGAGATCAGACGAGATCGGGCGTTCTCAGCGCGGTGTGGCCGTAAGCGAAGACCCGGCAGTCAGCGAGAGCTCTCATGAATAAACGCCTAGAAACTAACTTTGTATAATTCTTTTTTAAGGAAGTAAGGTCGTTATTTCAAACAATGTCCAAAATACGATAATGTACATTGATTTCGCTGGTAAAATGCTCACAGCACCTGGTATTCCCAGGCGGTCTCCCATCCAAGTACTAACCAGGCCCGACGTTGCTTAGCTTCCGAGATCAGACGAGATCGGGCGTTCTCAGCGCGGTGTGGCCGTAAGCGAAGACCCGGCAGTCAGCGAGAGCTCTCATGAATAAACGCCTAGAAACTAACTTTGTATAATTCTTTTTTAAGGAAGTAAGGTCGTTATTTCAAACAATGTCCAAAATACGATAATTTACATTGATTTCGCTGGTAAAATGCTCACAGCACCTGGTATTCCCAGGCTGTCTCCCATCCAAGTACTAACCAGGCCCGACGTTGCTTAGCTTCCGAGATCAGACGAGATCGGGCGTTCTCAGCGCGGTGTGGCCGTAAGCGAAGACCCGGCAGTCAGCGAGAGCTCTCATGAATAAACGCCTAGAAACTAACTTTGTATAATTCTTTTTTAAGGAAGTAAGGTCGTTATTTCAAACAATGTCCAAAATACGATAATGTACATTGATTTCGCTGGTAAAATGCTCACAGCACCTGGTATTCCCAGGCGGTCTCCCATCCAAGTACTAACCAGGCCCGACGTTGCTTAGCTTCCGAGATCAGACGAGATCGGGTGTTCTCAGCGCGGTGTGGCCGTAAGCGAAGACCCGGCAGTCAGCGAGAGCTCTCATGAATAAACGCCTAGAAACTAACTTTGTATAATTCTTTTTTAAGGAAGTAAGGTCGTTATTTCAAACAATGTCCAAAATACGATAATGTACATTGATTTCGCTGGTAAAATGCTCACAGCACCTGGTATTCCCAGGCGGTCTCCCATCCAAGTACTAACCAGGCCCGACGTTGCTTAGCTTCCGAGATCAGACGAGATCGGGCGTTCTCAGCGCGGTGTGGCCGTAAGCGAAGACCCGGCAGTCAGCGAGAGCTCTCATGAATAAACGCCTAGAAACTAACTTTGTATAATTCTTTTTTAAGGAAGTAAGGTCGTTATTTCAAACAATGTCCAAAATACGATAATTTACATTGATTTCGCTGGTAAAATGCTCACAGCACCTGGTATTCCCAGGCGGTCTCCCATCCAAGTACTAACCAGGCCCGACGTTGCTTAGCTTCCGAGATCAGACGAGATCGGGCGTTCTCAGCGCGGTGTGGCCGTAAGCGAAGACCCGGCAGTCAGCGAGAGCTCTCATGAATAAACGCCTAGAAACTAACTTTGTATAATTCTTTTTTAAGGAAGTAAGGTCGTTATTTCAAACAATGTCCAAAATACGATAATGTACATTGATTTCGCTGGTAAAATGCTCACAGCACCTGGTATTCCCAGGCGGTCTCCCATCCAAGTACTAACCAGGCCCGACGTTGCTTAGCTTCCGAGATCAGACGAGATCGGGCGTTCTCAGCGCGGTGTGGCCGTAAGCGAAGACCCGGCAGTCAGCGAGAGCTCTCATGAATAAACGCCTAGAAACTAACTTTGTATAATTCTTTTTTAAGGAAGTAAGGTCGTTATTTCAAACAATGTCCAAAATACGATAATTTACATTGATTTCGCTGGTAAAATGCTCACAGCACCTGGTATTCCCAGGCGGTCTCCCATCCAAGTACTAACCAGGCCCGACGTTGCTTAGCTTCCGAGATCAGACGAGATCGGGCGTTCTCAGCGCGGTGTGGCCGTAAGCGAAGACCCGGCAGTCAGCGAGAGCTCTCATGAATAAACGCCTAGAAACTAACTTTGTATAATTCTTTTTTAAGGAAGTAAGGTCGTTATTTCAAACAATGTCCAAAATACGATAATTTACATTGATTTCGCTGGTAAAATGCTCACAGCACCTGGTATTCCCAGGCGGTCTCCCATCCAAGTACTAACCAGGCCCGACGTTGCTTAGCTTCCGAGATCAGACGAGATCGGGCGTTCTCAGCGCGGTGTGGCCGTAAGCGAAGACCCGGCAGTCAGCGAGAGCTCTCATGAATAAACGCCTAGAAACTAACTTTGTATAATTCTTTTTTAAGGAAGTAAGGTCGTTATTTCAAACAATGTCCAAAATACGATAATTTACATTGATTTCGCTGGTAAAATGCTCACAGCACCTGGTATTCCCAGGCTGTCTCCCATCCAAGTACTAACCAGGCCCGACGTTGCTTAGCTTCCGAGATCAGACGAGATCGGGCGTTCTCAGCGCGGTGTGGCCGTAAGCGAAGACCCGGCAGTCAGCGAGAGCTCTCATGAATAAACGCCTAGAAACTAACTTTGTATAATTCTTTTTTAAGGAAGTAAGGTCGTTATTTCAAACAATGTCCAAAATACGATAATTTACATTGATTTCGCTGGTAAAATGCTCACAGCACCTGGTATTCCCAGGCGGTCTCCCATCCAAGTACTAACCAGGCCCGACGTTGCTTAGCTTCCGAGATCAGACGAGATCGGGCGTTCTCAGCGCGGTGTGGCCGTAAGCGAAGACCCGGCAGTCAGCGAGAGCTCTCATGAATAAACGCCTAGAAACTAACTTTGTATAATTCTTTTTTAAGGAAGTAAGGTCGTTATTTCAAACAATGTCCAAAATACGATAATGTACATTGATTTCGCTGGTAAAATGCTCACAGCACCTGGTATTCCCAGGCGGTCTCCCATCCAAGTACTAACCAGGCCCGACGTTGCTTAGCTTCCGAGATCAGACGAGATCGGGCGTTCTCAGCGCGGTGTGGCCGTAAGCGAAGACCCGGCAGTCAGCGAGAGCTCTCATGAATAAACGCCTAGAAACTAACTTTGTATAATTCTTTTTTAAGGAAGTAAGGTCGTTATTTCAAACAATGTCCAAAATACGATAATGTACATTGATTTCGCTGGTAAAATGCTCACAGCACCTGGTATTCCCAGGCGGTCTCCCATCCAAGTACTAACCAGGCCCGACGTTGCTTAGCTTCCGAGATCAGACGAGATCGGGCGTTCTCAGCGCGGTGTGGCCGTAAGCGAAGACCCGGCAGTCAGCGAGAGCTCTCATGAATAAACGCCTAGAAACTAACTTTGTATAATTCTTTTTTAAGGAAGTAAGGTCGTTATTTCAAACAATGTCCAAAATACGATAATTTACATTGATTTCGCTGGTAAAATGCTCACAGCACCTGGTATTCCCAGGCTGTCTCCCATCCAAGTACTAACCAGGCCCGACGTTGCTTAGCTTCCGAGATCAGACGAGATCGGGCGTTCTCAGCGCGGTGTGGCCGTAAGCGAAGACCCGGCAGTCAGCGAGAGCTCTCATGAATAAACGCCTAGAAACTAACTTTGTATAATTCTTTTTTAAGGAAGTAAGGTCGTTATTTCAAACAATGTCCAAAATACGATAATGTACATTGATTTCGCTGGTAAAATGCTCACAGCACCTGGTATTCCCAGGCGGTCTCCCATCCAAGTACTAACCAGGCCCGACGTTGCTTAGCTTCCGAGATCAGACGAGATCGGGTGTTCTCAGCGCGGTGTGGCCGTAAGCGAAGACCCGGCAGTCAGCGAGAGCTCTCATGAATAAACGCCTAGAAACTAACTTTGTATAATTCTTTTTTAAGGAAGTAAGGTCGTTATTTCAAACAATGTCCAAAATACGATAATGTACATTGATTTCGCTGGTAAAATGCTCACAGCACCTGGTATTCCCAGGCGGTCTCCCATCCAAGTACTAACCAGGCCCGACGTTGCTTAGCTTCCGAGATCAGACGAGATCGGGCGTTCTCAGCGCGGTGTGGCCGTAAGCGAAGACCCGGCAGTCAGCGAGAGCTCTCATGAATAAACGCCTAGAAACTAACTTTGTATAATTCTTTTTTAAGGAAGTAAGGTCGTTATTTCAAACAATGTCCAAAATACGATAATTTACATTGATTTCGCTGGTAAAATGCTCACAGCACCTGGTATTCCCAGGCGGTCTCCCATCCAAGTACTAACCAGGCCCGACGTTGCTTAGCTTCCGAGATCAGACGAGATCGGGCGTTCTCAGCGCGGTGTGGCCGTAAGCGAAGACCCGGCAGTCAGCGAGAGCTCTCATGAATAAACGCCTAGAAACTAACTTTGTATAATTCTTTTTTAAGGAAGTAAGGTCGTTATTTCAAACAATGTCCAAAATACGATAATTTACATTGATTTCGCTGGTAAAATGCTCACAGCACCTGGTATTCCCAGGCGGTCTCCCATCCAAGTACTAACCAGGCCCGACGTTGCTTAGCTTCCGAGATCAGACGAGATCGGGCGTTCTCAGCGCGGTGTGGCCGTAAGCGAAGACCCGGCAGTCAGCGAGAGCTCTCATGAATAAACGCCTAGAAACTAACTTTGTATAATTCTTTTTTAAGGAAGTAAGGTCGTTATTTCAAACAATGTCCAAAATACGATAATTTACATTGATTTCGCTGGTAAAATGCTCACAGCACCTGGTATTCCCAGGCGGTCTCCCATCCAAGTACTAACCAGGCCCGACGTTGCTTAGCTTCCGAGATCAGACGAGATCGGGCGTTCTCAGCGCGGTGTGGCCGTAAGCGAAGACCCGGCAGTCAGCGAGAGCTCTCATGAATAAACGCCTAGAAACTAACTTTGTATAATTCTTTTTTAAGGAAGTAAGGTCGTTATTTCAAACAATGTCCAAAATACGATAATGTACATTGATTTCGCTGGTAAAATGCTCACAGCACCTGGTATTCCCAGGCTGTCTCCCATCCAAGTACTAACCAGGCCCGACGTTGCTTAGCTTCCGAGATCAGACGAGATCGGGCGTTCTCAGCGCGGTGTGGCCGTAAGCGAAGACCCGGCAGTCAGCGAGAGCTCTCATGAATAAACGCCTAGAAACTAACTTTGTATAATTCTTTTTTAAGGAAGTAAGGTCGTTATTTCAAACAATGTCCAAAATACGATAATTTACATTGATTTCGCTGGTAAAATGCTCACAGCACCTGGTATTCCCAGGCGGTCTCCCATCCAAGTACTAACCAGGCCCGACGTTGCTTAGCTTCCGAGATCAGACGAGATCGGGCGTTCTCAGCGCGGTGTGGCCGTAAGCGAAGACCTGGCAGTCAGCGAGAGCTCTCATGAATAAACGCCTAGAAACTAACTTTGTATAATTCTTTTTTAAGGAAGTAAGGTCGTTATTTCAAACAATGTCCAAAATACGATAATGTACATTGATTTCGCTGGTAAAATGCTCACAGCACCTGGTATTCCCAGGCTGTCTCCCATCCAAGTACTAACCAGGCCCGACGTTGCTTAGCTTCCGAGATCAGACGAGATCGGGCGTTCTCAGCGCGGTGTGGCCGTAAGCGAAGACCCGGCAGTCAGCGAGAGCTCTCATGAATAAACGCCTAGAAACTAACTTTGTATAATTCTTTTTTAAGGAAGTAAGGTCGTTATTTCAAACAATGTCCAAAATACGATAATTTACATTGATTTCGCTGGTAAAATGCTCACAGCACCTGGTATTCCCAGGCGGTCTCCCATCCAAGTACTAACCAGGCCCGACGTTGCTTAGCTTCCGAGATCAGACGAGATCGGGCGTTCTCAGCGCGGTGTGGCCGTAAGCGAAGACCCGGCAGTCAGCGAGAGCTCTCATGAATAAACGCCTAGAAACTAACTTTGTATAATTCTTTTTTAAGGAAGTAAGGTCGTTATTTCAAACAATGTCCAAAATACGATAATGTACATTGATTTCGCTGGTAAAATGCTCACAGCACCTGGTATTCCCAGGCGGTCTCCCATCCAAGTACTAACCAGGCCCGACGTTGCTTAGCTTCCGAGATCAGACGAGATCGGGCGTTCTCAGCGCGGTGTGGCCGTAAGCGAAGACCCGGCAGTCAGCGAGAGCTCTCATGAATAAACGCCTAGAAACTAACTTTGTATAATTCTTTTTTAAGGAAGTAAGGTCGTTATTTCAAACAATGTCCAAAATACGATAATGTACATTGATTTCGCTGGTAAAATGCTCACAGCACCTGGTATTCCCAGGCGGTCTCCCATCCAAGTACTAACCAGGCCCGACGTTGCTTAGCTTCCGAGATCAGACGAGATCGGGCGTTCTCAGCGCGGTGTGGCCGTAAGCGAAGACCCGGCAGTCAGCGAGAGCTCTCATGAATAAACGCCTAGAAACTAACTTTGTATAATTCTTTTTTAAGGAAGTAAGGTCGTTATTTCAAACAATGTCCAAAATACGATAATGTACATTGATTTCGCTGGTAAAATGCTCACAGCACCTGGTATTCCCAGGCGGTCTCCCATCCAAGTACTAACCAGGCCCGACGTTGCTTAGCTTCCGAGATCAGACGAGATCGGGCGTTCTCAGCGCGGTGTGGCCGTAAGCGAAGACCCGGCAGTCAGCGAGAGCTCTCATGAATAAACGCCTAGAAACTAACTTTGTATAATTCTTTTTTAAGGAAGTAAGGTCGTTATTTCAAACAATGTCCAAAATACGATAATGTACATTGATTTCGCTGGTAAAATGCTCACAGCACCTGGTATTCCCAGGCTGTCTCCCATCCAAGTACTAACCAGGCCCGACGTTGCTTAGCTTCCGAGATCAGACGAGATCGGGCGTTCTCAGCGCGGTGTGGCCGTAAGCGAAGACCCGGCAGTCAGCGAGAGCTCTCATGAATAAACGCCTAGAAACTAACTTTGTATAATTCTTTTTTAAGGAAGTAAGGTCGTTATTTCAAACAATGTCCAAAATACGATAATTTACATTGATTTCGCTGGTAAAATGCTCACAGCACCTGGTATTCCCAGGCGGTCTCCCATCCAAGTACTAACCAGGCCCGACGTTGCTTAGCTTCCGAGATCAGACGAGATCGGGCGTTCTCAGCGCGGTGTGGCCGTAAGCGAAGACCCGGCAGTCAGCGAGAGCTCTCATGAATAAACGCCTAGAAACTAACTTTGTATAATTCTTTTTTAAGGAAGTAAGGTCGTTATTTCAAACAATGTCCAAAATACGATAATGTACATTGATTTCGCTGGTAAAATGCTCACAGCACCTGGTATTCCCAGGCGGTCTCCCATCCAAGTACTAACCAGGCCCGACGTTGCTTAGCTTCCGAGATCAGACGAGATCGGGCGTTCTCAGCGCTGTGTGGCCGTAAGCGAAGACCCGGCAGTCAGCGAGAGCTCTCATGAATAAACGCCTAGAAACTAACTTTGTATAATTCTTTTTTAAGGAAGTAAGGTCGTTATTTCAAACAATGTCCAAAATACGATAATGTACATTGATTTCGCTGGTAAAATGCTCACAGCACCTGGTATTCCCAGGGCGGGGTCTCCCATCCAAGTACTAACCAGGCCCGACGTTGCTTAGCTTCCGAGATCAGACGAGATCGGGCGTTCTCAGCGCGGTGTGGCCGTAAGCGAAGACCCGGCAGTCAGCGAGAGCTCTCATGAATAAACGCCTAGAAACTAACTTTGTATAATTCTTTTTAAGGAAGTAAGGTCGTTATTTCAAACAATGTCCAAAATACGATAATTTACATTGATTTCGCTGGTAAAATGCTCACAGCACCTGGTATTCCCAGGCGGTCTCCCATCCAAGTACTAACCAGGCCCGACGTTGCTTAGCTTCCGAGATCAGACGAGATCGGGCGTTCTCAGCGCGGTGTGGCCGTAAGCGAAGACCCGGCAGTCAGCGAGAGCTCTCATGAATAAACGCCTAGAAACTAACTTTGTATAATTCTTTTTTAAGGAAGTAAGGTCGTTATTTCAAACAATGTCCAAAATACGATAATGTACATTGATTTCGCTGGTAAAATGCTCACAGCACCTGGTATTCCCAGGCGGTCTCCCATCCAAGTACTAACCAGGCCCGACGTTGCTTAGCTTCCGAGATCAGACGAGATCGGGCGTTCTCAGCGCGGTGTGGCCGTAAGCGAAGACCCGGCAGTCAGCGAGAGCTCTCATGAATAAACGCCTAGAAACTAACTTTGTATAATTCTTTTTTAAGGAAGTAAGGTCGTTATTTCAAACAATGTCCAAAATACGATAATGTACATTGATTTCGCTGGTAAAATGCTCACAGCACCTGGTATTCCCAGGCGGTCTCCCATCCAAGTACTAACCAGGCCCGACGTTGCTTAGCTTCCGAGATCAGACGAGATCGGGCGTTCTCAGCGCGGTGTGGCCGTAAGCGAAGACCCGGCAGTCAGCGAGAGCTCTCATGAATAAACGCCTAGAAACTAACTTTGTATAATTCTTTTTTAAGGAAGTAAGGTCGTTATTTCAAACAATGTCCAAAATACGATAATGTACATTGATTTCGCTGGTAAAATGCTCACAGCACCTGGTATTCCCAGGCGGTCTCCCATCCAAGTACTAACCAGGCCCGACGTTGCTTAGCTTCCGAGATCAGACGAGATCGGGCGTTCTCAGCGCGGTGTGGCCGTAAGCGAAGACCCGGCAGTCAGCGAGAGCTCTCATGAATAAACGCCTAGAAACTAACTTTGTATAATTCTTTTTTAAGGAAGTAAGGTCGTTATTTCAAACAATGTCCAAAATACGATAATGTACATTGATTTCGCTGGTAAAATGCTCACAGCACCTGGTATTCCCAGGCGGTCTCCCATCCAAGTACTAACCAGGCCCGACGTTGCTTAGCTTCCGAGATCAGACGAGATCGGGCGTTCTCAGCGCGGTGTGGCCGTAAGCGAAGACCCGGCAGTCAGCGAGAGCTCTCATGAATAAACGCCTAGAAACTAACTTTGTATAATTCTTTTTTAAGGAAGTAAGGTCGTTATTTCAAACAATGTCCAAAATACGATAATTTACATTGATTTCGCTGGTAAAATGCTCACAGCACCTGGTATTCCCAGGCGGTCTCCCATCCAAGTACTAACCAGGCCCGACGTTGCTTAGCTTCCGAGATCAGACGAGATCGGGCGTTCTCAGCGCGGTGTGGCCGTAAGCGAAGACCCGGCAGTCAGCGAGAGCTCTCATGAATAAACGCCTAGAAACTAACTTTGTATAATTCTTTTTTAAGGAAGTAAGGTCGTTATTTCAAACAATGTCCAAAATACGATAATTTACATTGATTTCGCTGGTAAAATGCTCACAGCACCTGGTATTCCCAGGCGGTCTCCCATCCAAGTACTAACCAGGCCCGACGTTGCTTAGCTTCCGAGATCAGACGAGATCGGGCGTTCTCAGCGCGGTGTGGCCGTAAGCGAAGACCCGGCAGTCAGCGAGAGCTCTCATGAATAAACGCCTAGAAACTAACTTTGTATAATTCTTTTTTAAGGAAGTAAGGTCGTTATTTCAAACAATGTCCAAAATACGATAATGTACATTGATTTCGCTGGTAAAATGCTCACAGCACCTGGTATTCCCAGGCGGTCTCCCATCCAAGTACTAACCAGGCCCGACGTTGCTTAGCTTCCGAGATCAGACGAGATCGGGCGTTCTCAGCGCGGTGTGGCCGTAAGCGAAGACCCGGCAGTCAGCGAGAGCTCTCATGAATAAACGCCTAGAAACTAACTTTGTATAATTCTTTTTTAAGGAAGTAAGGTCGTTATTTCAAACAATGTCCAAAATACGATAATTTACATTGATTTCGCTGGTAAAATGCTCACAGCACCTGGTATTCCCAGGCGGTCTCCCATCCAAGTACTAACCAGGCCCGACGTTGCTTAGCTTCCGAGATCAGACGAGATCGGGCGTTCTCAGCGCGGTGTGGCCGTAAGCGAAGACCCGGCAGTCAGCGAGAGCTCTCATGAATAAACGACTCGAATCTAACTTTGTATAATTCTTTTTTAAGGAAGTAAGGTCGTTATTTCAAACAATGTCCAAAATACGATAATTTACATTGATTTCGCTGGTAAAATGCTCACAGCACCTGGTATTCCCAGGCGGTCTCCCATCCAAGTACTAACCAGGCCCGACGTTGCTTAGCTTCCGAGATCAGACGAGATCGGGCGTTCTCAGCGCGGTGTGGCCGTAAGCGAAGACCCGGCAGTCAGCGAGAGCTCTCATGAATAAACG